>NW_026778237.1:2727331-2935457 GCF_025265405.1 Mesoplodon densirostris | reverse complement strand
TGTGTTTATGGGCTGTGCATTCAGTCACAGTGAGTCATATGTGTGTGTGTGTGCTGCTATAGGCTGTGCTTTGATGACAGTTATCAGTGTTTGTGTGTTTGTGTGTGTGTTGGTATAGGCTGAGAATTGAGTCACAGTGAAAATGCGTTTGTGTTTAGGTGTGTCCCAGGGAGCCGAATATATTTTTCTGTGTGTGCGTGTGTGTCTGTATGCTGGTATAGGCTGTGAATTGCATAACGGTGAGCCATACGTGTGTGTGTGTGTGTGTGCTCTTATCGACTGTGGCTTGAGTCACAGTGAGGGTGTTTTTATGTATGTGTGTGGGTACGTGTTTTCTGGTATAGGCTGTGCATTGAAACTCTGTGAGCCGTGTGTGTGCCTGAGTGCGGGTACAGGGTGTGAGTTGAGGCACCATGAGCCATAAGTGTGTGTGTTGGTGTAGGCTGCATTGAGTCTTAGTGAACTGTCTGTGTGTGTGTGTTGCCTGAATATGCTGTGCATTTAGTCACAGTGAGCCATGTGTATGCGTGTGTGTGATTGTCTGTGTGGTAAGATGTGCATTGAGTCACAGTGAGTAGTGTATGTGTGTTTGCGCCAGTATAGGCTGTGCATAGTCATAATTAGCCGTGTGTGTGTGTGTGTGCTGGTATAGGATGCTCACTGAGCCACACTGAGTGGTGTGTGTGTGTGTTTTTCTATAGCTTGAGTATAGACTATCAAAGAGAGGTGTGTGTGTGTGTGTGTCTGTGTACGAAGGTATAGGTGGTGCACTGAGTCACAGTGAGCCGTGCATGTGTGTGTGTGTGTGTGCTGATATAGGCAGTTCACTGAGTCACAGTGAGACGTGCCTGTGTTTGTTTGTGTGTGTGTCATGTTATAGGCTGAGATATGCATCACTGTGAGCCGTGTGTGTGTGTGTCTGTGTGCCACTATAGGCAGTTCATTAAGTCTCATTGATATGTGTGTATGTGTGTTTGGTATAGGCTCTGAATTCAGTCAGAGTGTGCCATTTATGTGTGTGTGTGTGTTGTATAGGCTGTGTATTCTTTCAAAGTGACTTTTTTGTGTGTGTTTGTGCAGTGATAGAATGAGCATTGAACCATAGTGAGCCATCTGTGTGTGGGTGTGCTCCTTTAGATTGTGCATCAAATCACACTGAGGCATGGGTGAGTTTGTGCTGGAATAGGCTGTGAATAAACTCAAAATGATCTGTGTGTGTGTGTGCATGCTGGTACAGGCTAGACCATACAGTCACAGTGAACCATGTGAGCATGTCTGTGTGTGTAATGGTATGGGCTGTGAATAAAGTTACAGTGAAGTCCGTGGTCTGTGTGTGCTGAAATGGGCTGGGCAATTTGTCAAAATGAGAGGTGTGTGTGTGTGTGTTTCTGCTGTTATAGGATGTGCATTGAGTCACAGTGACCATGCATGTGTGCATGTCTGTGTGTGCCCTTATAGGCTGTGAATTGACACAGTAAGCATTGTTGTGTGTATGTATCATGTGTTGTGCTATAGGCTGTGCATTCAATCACAGTAAGCCATGTGAATGTGTGTTTGCTTGTAGTGGGTGTGATTTGAGGCGGTGTGCCCTTTGTGTGTGTGTGTGTGTGTGTGTGTGTTGGTATAGGCTGTGTATTGAATCACAGTGAGTGTGTGTATGCATGTGTGTCTCTGTGTGTGTGCTGGAATAGGCTGTGCACTGAGGACCAGGGAGCTGTGCATGTGTGTGCCTGCTGACATGGGTTGGGCTTTGAGTCAATTGGAGCCATGTGTGTGTGTGTGTGTGTGTGTGTGTTCTGGTATAGTTTGGGCACTGAATCACAGTGAGCTTTGTATAAGTGTCTGTGTGTGTTTGGGTGTGCTGGAATCAGCTGTGCATTGAATCACATTAATCCTTGTGTGTGTGTGTGTGTGTTTGTATGTGCTGGTCTAGGCTCTGCGTGGAGTCATAATGAGCCATGCATTTGTTTGTGTGTGTGTGTTTGCTGGTATGGTTTGTGCTTTGAATCAATGTGAGACCTATGTGTGTCAATGTGTGTGTCATTGTCCAGGTATATGTTGTGCATTGAGTCAAATTGATACATGTGTGTCCCTGCCTTTGTGTGTGTTTGTTGTTATGGGTTGTGCATTGAGTCACAGGGAAAGGTGTCCACGTTTGAGTGTGTGCTGGAATGGGCTGTGCATTGAGGCACATTGAGCCATGTTTGGTGTTTGTGTGCTGTTATAGGTTGTGCTCTGAGATAGAGTGAGCTGAATCTGTGTGTGTGTGTGTGTGTGCTGCTATACATTGTGCATTGAGTCACAATGACCATGTGTGCGGTGATGTGGTATAGGCTGTTCATTGAGTCACATTGATCCGTCACTGTGTGTGTTTTTTGTTGTTGTAGGCGGAGCATTGACTCATTGTGAGATGTGATTGCGAGTGCGGTAGTATAAGCTGTGAATTGAGACACACTGAGTCATGTGTGTGTTTGTGTATGTACTGTTTTGGGCTGTTCATTGAGTCACCGTGAGCTGTGTGTTTATTTGTGTGTGTTGTCATAGGAAGTGCATTGAGTCACAGTGAGATATGGGTGTGTGTGTGTGTGTGTGTGTGTGTGTTCTGGTTAATGTTGTGCACTGAGTCACAATGAGATATGTGTGTGTGTCTGTGTGTGCTGTATACGCTGAGCATTGAGTCACTGTCAAGTGTGTGTTTCTGCTGCTATAGGCTGTGCATGAAGTCTCATTGATAGGTGTGTGTTTGTGTGTGTGTGTCTGTGTGGTATAGGGTCTGCATTAAGTCAGAGTGTGCCATTTATGTGTGTGTGTGGCTGTGTGGGTATAGGCTGTGCATTCTTTTAAAGAGTCATTTTTGTGTGTGTTTGTGCACTTATAGACTGCATTGAACCATAGTTAGCCATTTGTGTGTGGGTGTGCTGTTTTAGATTGTGCATTGACTCACACTGAGCCATATGTGTGTTTCACTGTGTGGTGGAATAGGCTGTGAATGAATTCAAAATGAGCTGTGTGTGCCTGTGTCTGCTGGTAACAGGCTGAGCATACAGTCACAGTGAACCATGTGATCATGTCGGTGTGTGTAATGGTATGGATTGTGCATTGAGTTACACTGAAGAACGTGTGTCTGTGGGTCCTGGAATGAGATTGGGAATTTGTCAAAGTGAGAGGTGTGTGTGTTTGTGTGTGTTCTGCTGTTATAGAATGTGAATTGAGTCACAGTGACCATGCATGTGTGTTTCTCTCTGTGTGGTCTTATAGGCTGGGAACTGACACTGTGAGCGTTTTTGTGTGTATATTGCATGTGTTCTGGTATAGACTGTTCATTGAATCACAGTAAGCCATGTGTGTGTGTGTTGGCTGGTAGTGGGTGTGAGTTGAGGCACAGTGAGCCATTTGTGTGTATGTGTGTGTGTTCTGGTTAATGCAGTGCACTGAGTCACAATTAGGTGTATATGTGCATCTGTGTGAGTTGTATATGCTGAGCATGGAGTCACTGGGAGGTGTGTGTTTGTGCTGCTATTGGCTGTGCATTAACTCTAATTGATACATGTGTATTTGTGTGTGTGTGTGTGTCTGTGTGGTATAAGCTCTGCACTAGGTCATAGTGTGCCATTTTGCGTGTTTGTGGGGGTGTTGGTATAGGTAGGGCATTGTTTCAAAGTGGCTTTTTTGTGTGTTTCTGAAATTAGAGTCTGTGCATTGAACCATAGTTTGCCATCTGTGTGTGGGTGTGCTGTTTTAGACTGTGCATTGACTCACACTGAGCCATGTGTGTGTTTCTCTGTGTGGTGGAATAGGCTGTGAATGAATTCAAAATGAGCTGTGTGTGTCTGTGTCTGCTGGTACAGGCTGAGCATACAGTCACAGTGAACCACATGAGCATGTCTGTGTGCGTAATGGTATGGACTGGGCATTGAGTTACAGTGAAGTCCGTGTGTCTGTGTTTCCTGGAATGGGCTTGGCAATATGTCAAAGTGAGAGGGGTGTGTGTGTGTGTGTGAGTGTGTGTGTCTGCTATTATAGAATGTTAATTGACTCACAGTGACAATGCATGTGTGTGTGTCTGTGTGTGCTCTTATAGGCTGTGAATTGACACAGTGAGCGTTTTTGGGTATATGTCTCGTGTGTTCTGGTATAGGCTGTGCATTGAATTACAGTAAGCCGTGTGAGTCTGTGTTTGCTGGTAGAGGGTGTGAGTTGAGGCACAGTGAGCCATTTGTGTTTGTGTGTGCTGGTATCGGCTGTGCAATGAATCACATTAATCCTTGTGTGTGTTTGTTTGTGCTAGTGTAGGCTTGTCCTGGAGTAGTAATCAGCCATGACTTTGTTTGTGTGTGTGTGTTTGTGGTATGGTTTGGGTATTAAATCAATGTGAGCTTTGTGTGTGTCAATGTGGGTTTCGGTGTCCAGGTATATGCTGTGCATTGGGTCAGATTGATACATGTGTGTCCGTGTTTTTGTGTGTGTTTGCTGTTATGGGTTGTGCATTGAGTCACAGGGAGAGGTGTCCACGTTTGTGTGTGTCCTGGTATGGGCTGTGCATTGAGGCACAATGAGCCGAGTTTGGTGTTTGTGAGCTGTTATAGGCTGTGCTCTGAGTAACAGTGAGCTGTATTGTTGTGTGTGTGTGTGTCTGGGTGCACTGCTATACACTGTGCATTGCGTCACAGTGAACATGCGTTTGTGTTTGTTGGTGTGGTGGTATAGGCTCTTTATTTTGTCACACTGATCCATCGATGTGTGGGTTAATTGTAGTTGTAGGCTGAGCATTGACTCACTGTGAGGGGTGTTTGTGAGTGTGGTTGTATAAGGTGTGCACTGAGACAAAATGAGCCGTGTGTGTTTATGTATGTACTATTATGGGCTGTGCATCGAGTGAGCGTGAGCTGTGTGTTTCTTTGTGTGTGTTGTTATAGGAAGTGCATTGAATCCCAGTGAGCCATGGGAGTGTGTGTGTGTGTTCTGGTTTAAGCTGTGCACTGAATCACAATGAGGTGTGTGTGTGTTTTTTGTGTGCTGTATATGCTGGGCATGTAGTCACTGTGAGGTGACACACACTGTGAGGTGTGTGTTGGTGCTGCTATTGGCTGTGCATTAACTCTAATTGATACATGTGTATTTGTGTGTGTGTGTGTGTCTGTGTGGTATAGGCGCTGCATTAGGTCATAGTGTGCCATTTTTGCGTGTTTGTGTGTGTGTTGTTGAAGGCTGTGCATTGTTTCAAAGTGGCTTTTTTGCGTGTGTTTGAGCACATAGAGACTGTGCATTGAACCATAGTTAGCCATCTGTGTGTGGGTGTGCTGTTTTAGATTGTGCATTGACTCACACTGAGCCATGTGTGTGTTTCTCTGTGTGGTGGAATAGGCTGTGAATGAATTCAAAATGAGCTGTGTGTGTCTGTGTCTGCTGGTACAGGCTGAGCATACAGTCACAGTGAACCACATGAGCATGTCTGTGTGTGTAATGGTATGGACTGGAAATTGAGTTACAATGAAGTCCGTGTGTCTGTGTTTCCTGGAATGGGCTTGGCAATATGTCAAAGTGATAGGTGTGTGTGTGTGTGTGTGCATGTGTGTCTGTTTCTGCTGTTATAGGTTGTGAATTGAGTCACAGTGACCATGCATGTGTGTGTGCCTGTGTGTGCTCTTATAGGCTGTGAATTGACACAGTGAGAGTCTTTGTGTGTTTGTCTCATGTGTTCTGGTATAAGCTGTGCATTGAATCACAGTAAGCCGTGTGAGTGTGTGATTGCTGGTAGTGGGTGTGAGTTGAGGCACAGTGAGCCGTTTGTGTGTGTGTGTGTGTTGGTAGAGGCTGTTTATTGAGTCACAGTGGGTGTGTATGCGTGTGTGTGTATTTGTGTGCTTGAATAGGCTGTGCATTGAGGACCAGGGAGCTGTGTATGTGTGCATGTGCTGACATGGGTTGGGCTTTGAGTCAAATGGAGCCATGTGTGTGTGTGTGTGTTCTGTTATAGGTTGGGCATTGAATCACTGTGAGGTGTGTATAAGTGTCTGTGTGTGTTTGTGTGTGCTGGAATCGGTTGTGCATTGAGTCACATGAATCTTTGTGTGTGTGTGTTTGTGTGTGTGTGTTTGTGTGTGCTGGTATAGGCTCTGCATGGAGTCATAATGAGCCGTGCATGTGTTTATGTGTGTGTGTTTGCTGGTATGGTTTGTGGATTAAATCAATGTGAGCCTTGTGTGTGTCAATGTGTGTGTCGGTGTCCAGCTATATGCTCTTCATTGAGTCGGATTGATACATCTGTGTCCGTGTGTTTGTGTGTGATTGCTGTTATGGGTTGTGCCTTGTGTCACACGGAGAGATGTCCAGGTTTGTGTGTGTCCTGGTATGGGCTGTGCATTGAGGCACAATGAGCCGAGTTTGATGTTTGTGTGCTGTTATAGGCTGTGCTCTGAGTATCAGTGAGCTGTATTGTTGTGTGTGTGTGTGTGTGTGTTTTTGTTGCTCTACACTGTGCATTGAGTCACAGTGAACATGCGTTTGTGTTTGTTTGTTTGGTGGTATTGTCTCTTTGTTTTGTCAAACTGATCCGTCGATGTGTGGGTTAATTGAAGTTGTAGGCTGAGTATTGACTCACTGTGAGGTGTGTTTGTGAGTGTGGTTTCATAAGGTGTTCATTGAGACAAAATGAGCCATGTGTGTGTTTGCATATGTACTATTATGGGCTGTGCATCGAGTCAGAATGAGCTGCGTGTTCATTTGTGTGTGCTGTTATAGGAAGTGCATTGAATCCCAGTGAGCCATGGTTGTGTGTGTGTGTGTTCCGGTTTATGCCTTTTTCTGAGTCACAATGAGATGTGTGTGTATTTCTATGTGTGCTGTATATGCTGAGCATTTAGTCACTGTGAGGTGTATGTTTGTGCTGCTATAGGCTGTGCTTTTAGTCTCATTGATATGTGTGTGTGTGTGTGTGTGTGTGTGTCTGTGGTATAGGCTCTTCATTAGGTCAGAGTGTGTCATTTATATGTGTGTGTGGGTGTGTTTTTATAGGGTGCATTCGTTCAAAGTGGATTTTTATGTGTGTTTGTGCACTTCTAGACTGTGCTTTGAAACATAGCCGTCTGTGTGTGGGTGTGCTGTGTTAGATTGTGCATTGAGTCACACTGAATGATAAGTGCGTTTCTGTGTGTGCTGGAATAGGCTGTGAATGAATTCAAAATGAGCTGTGTGTGTGTTTGTGTGTGTGTGTTGGTACAGGCTGAGCATACAGTCCCAGTGAACCATGTGAGCATGTCTGTGTGTGTAATGTTATGGGCTGAGCATTAAGTTTCAGTGAAGTCCATGTGTCTGTGTGTGCTGCAATGGGCTGGGCAATTTGTGAAAGTGAGAGTCAGGTGTATGTGTGTGTTTCTGCTGTTATAGGATGTGCATTGAGTCACAGTTACCATGCAGTGTGTGTGTCTCTGTGTGCATTCATAGGCAGTGAATTGTCACAGTGATCGTTTTTGTGTGTATGTATCATGTATTGTGATAGAGGCTGTACATTGAATCACAATAAGACATTTGAGAGTGTGTTTGCTGGTGGTGGGTGTGAGTTGAGGCACAGTGAGCCGTTTGTGTGTGTTTGTGTATTGGTATGGGCTGTGTATTGAGCTACAGTGGGAGTGTGTATGTGTGTGTTTGTGGGTGTGTGTTCGACTAGGCTGTGCATTGAGGGTCATGGAGCTGTGCATGTGTGTGTGTGCTGACATGGGTTGGACTGTGAGTCAAATGGAGCCGTGTGTGTGTGGGAGGGAGTTGGTATTCTAGTATACATTGTGCATTGAATCAGAGTGAACCTTGTATAAGTGTGTGTGTTTGAGTGGGCTGCAATCGGCTGTGCATTGAGTCACAATAATCCTTGTGTGTGTGTGTGTGTGTGTGTGTGTCTGTTTGTGCTGGGATAGGCACTACCTAGAGGCATAATGAGCCATACATCTGTTTGTGTGTATGTGTTTGCTGGTATGGTTTGTGCATTGAATCAATGTGAGCCTTGGGGGTGTCAAAGTGTTTGTCAGTGTCCAGGTATATGCTGTGCATTGAGTCAAATTGATCCATGTGTCTCCGTGTGTTTGTGTGTGTTTGCTGTTATGGGTTGTGCATTGAGCCACAGGGAGAGGTTTCCACGTTTGTGTGTGTGCCGTGTTTGGTGTCTGTGTGCTCTTCTAGGCTCTGATCTAACAGTGAGCTGTATCTGTGTGTGTGTGTGTGTGTGTGTTGCTTTACACTGTGCATTGAGTCTCAGTGAGCATGCGTGTGTGTTTGTGTGTGTTGGTGTGGTTGTATAGGTTGTTCATTGAGTCACATTGATCCGGCACTGTGTGTGTTTTTTGTTGTTGTAGGCTGAGCATTGTCTCATTGTGAGGTGTTTTTCTGAGTGTGTTAGTATAAGCTGTGCATTGAGACACAGTGAGTCATGTGTGTGTTTGTGTATGCACTATTATGGGCTCTGCATTTAGTCACAGTGAACTGTGTGTTTATATTTTGTGTGCTGTTATAGGAAGTGCATTGAGACACAGTGAGCCATATGTGTGTGTGTGTGTGTGTGTGTGTGTGCTGGTATAGGCTGTGCTTTGATGACAGTTATCAGTGTTTGTGTGTTTGTGTGTGTGTTGGTATAGGCTGAGAATTGAGTCACAGTGAAAATGCATTTGTGTTTAGGTGTGTCCCAGGGAGCCGAATATATTTTTCTGTGTGTGCGTGTGTGTCTGTATGCTGGTATAGGCTGTGAATTGCATAACGGTGAGCCATACATGTGTGTGTGTGTGTGTGTGTGTGTGCTCTTATTGACTGTGCCTTGAGTCACAGTGAGGGTGTTTCTATGTATGTGTGTGGGTACGTGTTTTCTGGTATAGGCTGTGCATTGAAACTCTGTGAGCCGTGTGTGTGCCTGAGTGCGGGTACAGGGTGTGAGTTGAGGCACCATGAGCCATAAGTGTGTGTGTTGGTGTAGGCTGCATTGAGTCTTAGTGAACTGTCTGTGTGTGTGTGTGTTGCCTGAATATGCTGTGCATTTAGTCACAGTGAGCCATGTGTATGCGTGTGTGTGATTGTCTGTGTGGTAAGATGTGCATTGAGTCACAGTGAGTAGTGTATGTGTGTTTGTGCCAGTATAGGCTGTGCATAGTCATAATTAGCCGTGTGTGTGTGTGTGTGCTGGTATAGGATGCTCACTGAGCCACACTGAGTGGTGTGTGTGTGTGTTTTTCTATAGCTTGAGTATAGACTATCAAAGAGAGGTGTGTGTGTGTGTGTGTCTGTGTACGAAGGTATAGGTGGTGCACTGAGTCACAGTGAGCCGTGCATGTGTGTGTGTGTGTGTGCTGATATAGGCAGTTCACTGAGTCACAGTGAGACGTGCCTGTGTTTGTTTGTGTGTGTGTCATGTTATAGGCTGAGATATGCATCACTGTGAGCCGTGTGTGTGTGTGTCTGTGTGCCACTATAGGCAGTTCATTAAGTCTCATTGATATGTGTGTATGTGTGTTTGGTATAGGCTCTGAATTCAGTCAGAGTGTGCCATTTATGTGTGTGTGTGTGTTGTATAGGCTGTGTATTCTTTCAAAGTGACTTTTTTGTGTGTGTTTGTGCAGTGATAGAATGAGCATTGAACCATAGTGAGCCATCTGTGTGTGGGTGTGCTCCTTTAGATTGTGCATCAAATCACACTGAGGCATGGGTGAGTTTGTGCTGGAATAGGCTGTGAATAAGCTCAAAATGATCTGTGTGTGTGTGTGTGTGCGTGCTGGTACAGGCTAGACCATACAGTCACAGTGAACCATGTGAGCATGTCTGTGTGTGTAATGGTATGGGCTGTGTATAAAGTTACAGTGAAGTCCGTGGTCTGTGTGTGCTGAAATGGGCTGGGCAATTTGTCAAAATGAGAGGTGTGTGTGTGTGTGTTTCTGCTGTTATAGGATGTGCATTGAGTCACAGTGACCATGCATGTGTGCATGTCTGTGTGTGCCCTTATAGGCTGTGAATTGACACAGTAAGCATTGTTGTGTGTATGTATCATGTGTTGTGCTATAGGCTGTGCATTCAATCACAGTAAGCCATGTGAATGTGTGTTTGCTTGTAGTGGGTGTGATTTGAGGCAGTGTGCCGTTTGTGTGTGTGTGTGTGTGTGTGTGTGTTGGTATAGGCTGTGTATTGAATCACAGTGAGTGTGTGTATGCATGTGTGTCTCTGTGTGTGTGCTGGAATAGGCTGTGCACTGAGGACCAGGGAGCTGTGCATGTGTGTGCCTGCTGACATGGGATGGGTTTTGAGTCAAATGGAGACCTCCGTGTGTGTGTGTGAGTGTGTGTGTTCTGCAATAGGCTGTGCATTGAGGACCAGGGAGCTGTGCATGTGTGTGTGTGCTGACATGGGTTGGGCTTTGAGTCAATTGGAGCCGTGTGTGTGTGTGTGTGTGTGTGTGTTCTGGTATAGTTTGGGCACTGAATCACAGTGAGCTTTGTATAAGTGTCTGTGTGTGTTTGGGTGTGCTGGAATCAGCTGTGCATTGAATCACATTAATCCTTGTGTGTGTGTGTGTGTGTGTGTTTGTATGTGCTGGTCTAGGCTCTGCGTGGAGTCATAATGAGCCATGCATTTGTTTGTGTGTGTGTGTTTGCTGGTATGGTTTGTGCTTTGAATCAATGTGAGACCTATGTGTGTCAATGTGTGTGTCATTGTCCAGGTATATGTTGTGCATTGAGTCAAATTGATACATGTGTGTCCCTGCCTTTGTGTGTGTTTGTTGTTATGGGTTGTGCATTGAGTCACAGGGAAAGGTGTCCACGTTTGAGTGTGTGCTGGAATGGGCTGTGCATTGAGGCACATTGAGCCATGTTTGGTGTTTGTGTGCTGTTATAGGTTGTGCTCTGAGATAGAGTGAGCTGAATCTGTGTGTGTGTGTGTGTGTGCTGCTATACATTGTGCATTGAGTCACAATGACCATGTGTGCGGTGATGTGGTATAGGCTGTTCATTGAGTCACATTGATCCGTCACTGTGTGTGTTTTTTGTTGTTGTAGGCGGAGCATTGACTCATTGTGAGATGTGATTGCGAGTGCGGTAGTATAAGCTGTGAATTGAGACACACTGAGTCATGTGTGTGTTTGTGTATGTACTGTTTTGGGCTGTTCATTGAGTCACCGTGAGCTGTGTGTTTATTTGTGTGTGTTGTCATAGGAAGTGCATTGAGTCACAGTGAGATATGGGTGTGTGTGTGTGTGTGTGTGTGTGTGTTCTGGTTAATGTTGTGCACTGAGTCACAATGAGATATGTGTGTGTGTCTGTGTGTGCTGTATACGCTGAGCATTGAGTCACTGTCAGGTGTGTGTTTCTGCTGCTATAGGCTGTGCATGAAGTCTCATTGATAGGTGTGTGTTTGTGTGTGTGTGTCTGTGTGGTATAGGGTCTGCATTAAGTCAGAGTGTGCCATTTATGTGTGTGTGTGGCTGTGTGGGTATAGGCTGTGCATTCTTTTAAAGAGTCATTTTTGTGTGTGTTTGTGCACTTATAGACTGCATTGAACCATAGTTAGCCATTTGTGTGTGGGTGTGCTGTTTTAGATTGTGCATTGACTCACACTGAGCCATATGTGTGTTTCACTGTGTGGTGGAATAGGCTGTGAATGAATTCAAAATGAGCTGTGTGTGCCTGTGTCTGCTGGTAACAGGCTGAGCATACAGTCACAGTGAATCATGTGATCATGTCGGTGTGTGTAATGGTATGGATTGTGCATTGAGTTACACTGAAGAACGTGTGTCTGTGGGTCCTGGAATGAGATTGGGAATTTGTCAAAGTGAGAGGTGTGTGTGTTTGTGTGTGTTCTGCTGTTATAGAATGTGAATTGAGTCACAGTGACCATGCATGTGTGTTTCTCTCTGTGTGGTCTTATAGGCTGGGAACTGACACTGTGAGCGTTTTTGTGTGTATATTGCATGTGTTCTGGTATAGACTGTTCATTGAATCACAGTAAGCCATGTGTGTGTGTGTTGGCTGGTAGTGGGTGTGAGTTGAGGCACAGTGAGCCATTTGTGTGTGTGTGTGTGTGTTCTGGTTAATGCAGTGCACTGAGTCACAATTAGGTGTATATGTGCATCTGTGTGAGTTGTATATGCTGAGCATGGAGTCACTGGGAGGTGTGTGTTTGTGCTGCTATTGGCTGTGCATTAACTCTAATTGATACATGTGTATTTGTGTGTGTGTGTGTGTCTGTGTGGTATAAGCTCTGCACTAGGTCATAGTGTGCCATTTTGCGTGTTTGTGGGGGTGTTGGTATAGGTAGGGCATTGTTTCAAAGTGGCTTTTTTGTGTGTTTCTGAAATTAGAGTCTGTGCATTGAACCATAGTTTGCCATCTGTGTGTGGGTGTGCTGTTTTAGACTGTGCATTGACTCACACTGAGCCATGTGTGTGTTTCTCTGTGTGGTGGAATAGGCTGTGAATGAATTCAAAATGAGCTGTGTGTGTCTGTGTCTGCTGGTACAGGCTGAGCATACAGTCACAGTGAACCACATGAGCATGTCTGTGTGCGTAATGGTATGGACTGGGCATTGAGTTACAGTGAAGTCCGTGTGTCTGTGTTTCCTGGAATGGGCTTGGCAATATGTCAAAGTGAGAGGGGTGTGTGTGTGTGTGTGTGTGTCTGCTGTTATAGAATGTTAATTGACTCACAGTGACCATGCATGTGTGTGTGTCTGTGTGTGCTCTTATAGGCTGTGAATTGACACAGTGAGCGTTTTTGGGTATATGTCTCGTGTGTTCTGGTATAGGCTGTGCATTGAATTACAGTAAGCCGTGTGAGTCTGTGTTTGCTGGTAGAGGGTGTGAGTTGAGGCACAGTGAGCCATTTGTGTTTGTGTGTGCTGGTATCGGCTGTGCAATGAATCACATTAATCCTTGTGTGTGTTTGTTTGTGCTAGTGTAGGCTTGTCCTGGAGTAGTAATCAGCCATGACTTTGTTTGTGTGTGTGTGTTTGTGGTATGGTTTGGGTATTAAATCAATGTGAGCTTTGTGTGTGTCAATGTGGGTTTCGGTGTCCAGGTATATGCTGTGCATTGGGTCAGATTGATACATGTGTGTCCGTGTTTTTGTGTGTGTTTGCTGTTATGGGTTGTGCATTGAGTCACAGGGAGAGGTGTCCACGTTTGTGTGTGTCCTGGTATGGGCTGTGCATTGAGGCACAATGAGCCAAGTTTGGTGTTTGTGAGCTGTTATAGGCTGTGCTCTGAGTAACAGTGAGCTGTATTGTTGTGTGTGTGTGTGTCTGGGTGCGCTGCTATACACTGTGCATTGCATCACAGTGAACATGCGTTTGTGTTTGTTGGTGTGGTGGTATAGGCTCTTTATTTTGTCACACTGATCCATCGATGTGTGGGTTAATTGTAGTTGTAGGCTGAGCATTGACTCACTGTGAGGGGTGTTTGTGAGTGTGGTTGTATAAGGTGTGCACTGAGACAAAATGAGCCGTGTGTGTTTATGTATGTACTATTATGGGCTGTGCATCGAGTGAGCGTGAGCTGTGTGTTTCTTTGTGTGTGTTGTTATAGGAAGTGCATTGAATCCCAGTGAGCCATGGGAGTGTGTGTGTGTGTTCTGGTTTAAGCTGTGCACTGAATCACAATGAGGTGTGTGTGTGTGTGTTTTGTGTGCTGTATATGCTGATCATGTAGTCACTGTGAGGTGTATGTTTGTGCTGCTATAGGCTGTGCTTTTAGTCTCATTGATACGTGTGTGTGTGTCTGTGGTATAGGCTCTTCATTAGGTCAGAGTGTGCCTTTATATGTGTGTGTGAGTGTGTTTGTATAGGGTGCATTCTTTCAAAGTGGATTTTTTATGTATGTTGGTGCACTTATAGACTTGCATTGAAACTTAGTTAACTATCTGTGTGTTGGTGTGCTGTTTTAGATTGTGCATTGAGTCACACTGAATGATGAGTGTTTCTGTGTGTGCTGGAATAGGCTGTGAATGAATTCAAAATGAGCTGTGTGTGCACGTGTGTGTGTGCTGGTCCAGCCTGAGCATAAACTGACAGTGAACCATGTGAGCATGTCTGTGTGTGTAATGGTATGGGCTGTGCATTAAGTCACAGTGAAGTCCATGTGTCTGTGTGTGCTGCAATGGGCTGGGCAATTTGTCAAAGTGAGAGCCGTGTGTGTGTGTGTGTGTGTGTGTTTCTGCTGTTAGAGGATGTGCTTTGAGTCACAGTGACCATGCAGTATGTGTGTCTCTGTGTGCATTCATAGGTTGTGACTTGTCACAGTGAGCGTTTTTGTGTGTATGTACCATGTGTTCTGGTATAGGCTGTTCATTGAATCGCAGTAAGACATGTGAGAGTGTGTTTGCTGGTGGTGGGAGTGAGTTGAGGCACAGTGAGCCGTTTGTGTGTGTTTGTGTATTGGTATGGGCTGTGTATTGAGCTACAGTGGGAGTGTGTATGTGTGTGTTTGTGGGTGTGTGCTGGACTAGGCTGTGCATTGAGGACCATGGAGCTGTGCATGTGTGTGTTTGCTGACATGGGATGGACTGTGAGTCAAATGGAGCCATGTGTGTGTGTGGGAGGGAGGTGGTTTTCTAGTATACGTTGGGCATTGAATCACAGAGAACTTTGTATAAGTGTCTGTGTGTGTTTGTGTGGGCTGCAATTGGCTGTGCATTGAGTCACATTAATCCTTGTGTGGTATGGTCTGTGCATTGAGGCACAATGAGCCGAGTTTGATGTTTGTGTGCTGTTATAGGCTGTGCTCTGAGTATCAGTGAGCTGTATTGTTGTGTTTATGTGTGTGTGTGT
The DNA here is from genome assembly GCF_025265405.1 of Mesoplodon densirostris. Taxonomy (NCBI): domain Eukaryota; kingdom Metazoa; phylum Chordata; class Mammalia; order Artiodactyla; family Ziphiidae; genus Mesoplodon; species Mesoplodon densirostris. The sequence continues at coordinate 2,920,670 of NW_026778237.1, read as the reverse complement.
GCTGGGATAGGCTCTTCCTAGAGTCATAATGAGCCATGCATCTGTTTGTGTGTGTGTGTTTGCTGGTATGGTTTGTGCATTGAATCAATCTGAGTATTGTGTGTGTCAAAGTGCGTGTCCTTGTCCAGGTATAGGCTGTGCATTGAGTCATATTGATCTATGTGTCTCCGTGTATTTGTGTGTGTTTGCTGTTATGGGTTGTGCATTGAGCCACAGGGAGAGGTTTCCACCTTTGTGTGTGTGCTGGTATGGGCTGTGCATTGAGGCACATTGAGCCATGTTTGGAATTTGTGTGCTTTTAAAGGCAGTGCTATGAGTAAGAGTGGGCTGAATCTGTGTGTGTGTGTGTGTGTGTGTGTGTGCTGCTATACACTCTGAATTGAGTCACAGTGAACATGCGTGTGTGTTGTTGTGGGGGTATAGGCTGTTTACTGAGTCACATTCATCTGTCGCTGTGTGGGTTCTTTGTTGTTGTAGGCTGAGCATTGACTCACTGAGCGGTGTGATTGTGAGTGCACTAGTATAAGCTGTGCATTGAGTCACAGTGAGCCATATGTGTGTTTGAGTATGTACTATTATGAAATGTGCATTTAGTCACAGTGAGCTGTGTGTTTATACGTGTGTGCTGTTATAAAAGTGTAATGAGGCACAGTGAGCCATGTGTGTGTGTGAGTGTGTTTGTTATGGTTAATGCTGTGCACTGAGTCCCAATGAGGTGTGTGTGTGTGTCTGTGTGAGCTGTATACGCTGAGCATCGAGTCACTGTGAGGTGTGTGTTGGTGCTGCCATTGGCTGTGCATTAACTCTAATTGATACATGTGTATTTGTGTGTGTGTGTGTCTGTGTGGTATAGGCGCTGCATTAGGTCATAGTGTGCCATTTTTGCGTGTTTGTGTGTGTGTTGTTGTAGGCTGTGCATTGTTTCAAAGTGGCTTTTTTGCGTGTGTTTGAGCACATAGAGACTGTGCATTGAACCATAGTTAGCCATCTGTGTGTGGGTGTGCTGTTTTAGATTGTGCATTGACTCACACTGAGCCATGTGTGTGTTTCTCTGTGTGGTGGAATAGGCTGCGAATGAATTCAAAATGAGCTGTGTGTGTCTGTGTCTGCTGGTACAGGCTGAGCATACAGTCACAGTGAACCACATGAGCATGTCTGTGTGTGTAATGGTATGGACTGGGCATTGAGTTACAATGAAGTCAGTGTGTCTGTGTTTCCTGGAATGGGCTTGGCAATATGTCAAAGTGATAGGTGTGTGTGTGTGTGTGTGCATGTGTGTCTGTTTCTGCTGTTATAGGTTTTGAATTGAGTCACAGTGACCATGCATGTGTGTGTGCCTGTGTGTGCTCTTATAGGCTGTGAATTGACACAGTGAGAGTCTTTGTGTGTTTGTCTCATGTGTTCTGGTATAAGCTGTGCATTGAATCACAGTAAGCCGTGTGAGTGTGTGATTGCTGGTAGTGGGTGTGAGTTGAGGCACAGTGAGCCGTTTGTGTGTGTGTGTGTGTTGGTAGAGGCTGTTTATTGAGTCACAGTGGGTGTGTATGCGTGTGTGTGTATTTGTGTGCTTGAATAGGCTGTGCATTGAGGACCAGGGAGCTGTGTATGTGTGCATGTGCTGACATGGGTTGGGCTTTGAGTCAAATGGAGCCATGTGTGTGTGTGTGTGTTCTGTTATAGGTTGGGCATTGAATCACTGTGAGGTGTGTATAAATGTCTGTTTGTGTTTGTGTGTGCTGGAATCGGTTGTGCATTGAGTCACATGAATCTTTGTGTGTGTGTATTTGTGTGTGTGTGTTTGTGTGTGCTGGTATAGGCTCTGCATGGAGTCATAATGAGCCGTGCATGTGTTTATGTGTGTGTGTTTGCTGGTATGGTTTGTGGATTAAATCAATGTGAGCCTTGTGTGTGTCAATGTGTGTGTCGGTGTCCAGCTATATGCTGTTCATTGAGTCGGATTGATACATCTTTGTCCGTGTGTTTGTGTGTGATTGCTGTTATGGGTTGTGCCTTGTGTCACACGGAGAGATGTCCAGGTTTGTGTGTGTCCTGGTATGGGCTGTGCCGAGGCACAATGAGCCGAGTTTGATGTTTGTGTGCTGTTATAGGCTGTGCTCTGAGTATCAGTGAGCTGTATTGTTGTGTGTGTGTGTGTGTGTGTGTGTGTGTGTTGCTCTACACTGTGCATTGAGTCACAGTGAACATGCGTTTGTGTTTGTTGGTTTGGTGGTATTGTCTCTTTGTTTTGTCAAACTGATCCGTCGATGTGTGGGTTAATTGAAGTTGTAGGCTGAGTATTGACTCACTGTGAGGTGTGTTTGTGAGTGTGGTTTCATAAGGTGTTCATTGAGACAAAGTGAGCCATGTGTGTGTTTGCATATGTACTATTATGGGCTGTGCATCGAGTCAGAATGAGCTGCGTGTTCATTTGTGTGTGCTGTTATAGGAAGTGCATTGAATCCCAGTGAGCCATGGTTGTGTGTGTGTGTGTTCCGGTTTATGCCTTTTTCTGAGTCACAATGAGATGTGTGTGTGTTTCTATGTGTGCTGTATATGCTGAGCATTTAGTCACTGTGAGGTGTATGTTTGTGCTGCTATAGGCTGTGCTTTTAGTCTCATTGATATGTGTGTGTGTGTGTGTGTGTGTGTGTCTGTGGTATAGGCTCTTCATTAGGTCAGAGTGTGTCATTTATATGTGTGTGTGGGTGTGTTTTTATAGGGTGCATTCGTTCAAAGTGGATTTTTATGTGTGTTTGTGCACTTCTAGACTGTGCTTTGAAACATAGCCGTCTGTGTGTGGGTGTGCTGTGTTAGATTGTGCATTGAGTCACACTGAATGATAAGTGCGTTTCTGTGTGTGCTGGAATAGGCTGTGAATGAATTCAAAATGAGCTGTGTGTGTGTTTGTGTGTGTGTGTTGGTACAGGCTGAGCATACAGTCCCAGTGAACCATGTGAGCATGTCTGTGTGTGTAATGTTATGGGCTGTGCATTAAGTTTCAGTGAAGTCCATGTGTCTGTGTGTGCTGCAATGGGCTGGGCAATTTGTGAAAGTGAGAGTCAGGTGTATGTGTGTGTTTCTGCTGTTATAAGATGTGCATTGAGTCACAGTTACCATGCAGTGTGTGTGTCTCTGTGTGCATTCATAGGCAGTGAATTGTCACAGTGATCGTTTTTGTGTGTATGTATCATGTATTGTGATAGAGGCTGTACATTGAATCACAATAAGACATTTGAGAGTGTGTTTGCTGGTGGTGGGTGTGAGTTGAGGCACAGTGAGCCGTTTGTGTGTGTTTGTGTATTGGTATGGGCTGTGTATTGAGCTACAGTGGGAGTGTGTATGTGTGTGTTTGTGGGTGTGTGTTCGACTAGGCTGTGCATTGAGGGTCATGGAGCTGTGCATGTGTGTGTGTGCTGACATGGGTTGGACTGTGAGTCAAATGGAGCCATGTGTGTGTGTGGGAGGGAGTTGGTATTCTAGTATACATTGTGCATTGAATCAGAGTGAACCTTGTATAAGTGTGTGTGTTTGAGTGGGCTGCAATCGGCTGTGCATTGAGTCACAATAATCCTTGTGTGTGTGTGTGTGTGTGTGTGTGTGTCTGTTTGTGCTGGGATAGGCACTACCTAGAGGCATAATGAGCCATACATCTGTTTGTGTGTATGTGTTTGCTGGTATGGTTTGTGCATTGAATCAATGTGAGCCTTGGGGGTGTCAAAGTGTTTGTCAGTGTCCAGGTATATGCTGTGCATTGAGTCAAATTGATCCATGTGTCTCCGTGTGTTTGTGTGTGTTTGCTGTTATGGGTTGTGCATTGAGCCACAGGGAGAGGTTTCCACGTTTGTGTGTGTGCCGTGTTTGGTGTCTGTGTGCTCTTCTAGGCTCTGATCTAACAGTGAGCTGTATCTGTGTGTGTGTGTGTGTGTGTGTGTTGCTTTACACTGTGCATTGAGTCTCAGTGAGCATGCGTGTGTGTTTGTGTGTGTTGGTGTGGTTGTATAGGTTGTTCATTGAGTCACATTGATCCGGCACTGTGTGTGTTTTTTGTTGTTGTAGGCTGAGCATTGTCTCATTGTGAGGTGTTTTTCTGAGTGTGTTAGTATAAGCTGTGCATTGAGACACAGTGAGTCATGTGTGTGTTTGTGTATGCACTATTATGGGCTCTGCATTTAGTCACAGTGAACTGTGTGTTTATATTTTGTGTGCTGTTATAGGAAGTGCATTGAGACACAGTGAGCCATATGTGTGTGTGTGTGTGTGTGTGTGTGTGCTGGTATAGGCTGTGCTTTGATGACAGTTATCAGTGTTTGTGTGTTTGTGTGTGTGTTGGTATAGGCTGAGAATTGAGTCACAGTGAAAATGCATTTGTGTTTAGGTGTGTCCCAGGGAGCCGAATATATTTTTCTGTGTGTGCGTGTGTGTCTGTATGCTGGTATAGGCTGTGAATTGCATAACGGTGAGCCATACATGTGTGTGTGTGTGTGTGTGTGTGTGCTCTTATCGACTGTGCCTTGAGTCACAGTGAGGGTGTTTCTATGTATGTGTGTGGGTACGTGTTTTCTGGTATAGGCTGTGCATTGAAACTCTGTGAGCCGTGTGTGTGCCTGAGTGCGGGTACAGGGTGTGAGTTGAGGCACCATGAGCCATAAGTGTGTGTGTTGGTGTAGGCTGCATTGAGTCTTAGTGAACTGTCTGTGTGTGTGTGTGTTGCCTGAATATGCTGTGCATTTAGTCACAGTGAGCCATGTGTATGCGTGTGTGTGATTGTCTGTGTGGTAAGATGTGCATTGAGTCACAGTGAGTAGTGTATGTGTGTTTGTGCCAGTATAGGCTGTGCATAGTCATAATTAGCCGTGTGTGTGTGTGTGTGCTGGTATAGGATGCTCACTGAGCCACACTGAGTGGTGTGTGTGTGTGTTTTTCTATAGCTTGAGTATAGACTATCAAAGAGAGGTGTGTGTGTGTGTGTGTCTGTGTACGAAGGTATAGGTGGTGCACTGAGTCACAGTGAGCCGTGCATGTGTGTGTGTGTGTGTGCTGATATAGGCAGTTCACTGAGTCACAGTGAGACGTGCCTGTGTTTGTTTGTGTGTGTGTCATGTTATAGGCTGAGATATGCATCACTGTGAGCCGTGTGTGTGTGTGTCTGTGTGCCACTATAGGCAGTTCATTAAGTCTCATTGATATGTGTGTATGTGTGTTTGGTATAGGCTCTGAATTCAGTCAGAGTGTGCCATTTATGTGTGTGTGTGTGTTGTATAGGCTGTGTATTCTTTCAAAGTGACTTTTTTGTGTGTGTTTGTGCAGTGATAGAATGAGCATTGAACCATAGTGAGCCATCTGTGTGTGGGTGTGCTCCTTTAGATTGTGCATCAAATCACACTGAGGCATGGGTGAGTTTGTGCTGGAATAGGCTGTGAATAAGCTCAAAATGATCTGTGTGTGTGTGTGTGTGCGTGCTGGTACAGGCTAGACCATACAGTCACAGTGAACCATGTGAGCATGTCTGTGTGTGTAATGGTATGGGCTGTGTATAAAGTTACAGTGAAGTCCGTGGTCTGTGTGTGCTGAAATGGGCTGGGCAATTTGTCAAAATGAGAGGTGTGTGTGTGTGTGTTTCTGCTGTTATAGGATGTGCATTGAGTCACAGTGACCATGCATGTGTGCATGTCTGTGTGTGCCCTTATAGGCTGTGAATTGACACAGTAAGCATTGTTGTGTGTATGTATCATGTGTTGTGCTATAGGCTGTGCATTCAATCACAGTAAGCCATGTGAATGTGTGTTTGCTTGTAGTGGGTGTGATTTGAGGCAGTGTGCCGTTTGTGTGTGTGTGTGTGTGTGTGTGTGTTGGTATAGGCTGTGTATTGAATCACAGTGAGTGTGTGTATGCATGTGTGTCTCTGTGTGTGTGCTGGAATAGGCTGTGCACTGAGGACCAGGGAGCTGTGCATGTGTGTGCCTGCTGACATGGGATGGGTTTTGAGTCAAATGGAGACCTCCGTGTGTGTGTGTGAGTGTGTGTGTTCTGCAATAGGCTGTGCATTGAGGACCAGGGAGCTGTGCATGTGTGTGTGTGCTGACATGGGTTGGGCTTTGAGTCAATTGGAGCCGTGTGTGTGTGTGTGTGTGTGTGTGTTCTGGTATAGTTTGGGCACTGAATCACAGTGAGCTTTGTATAAGTGTCTGTGTGTGTTTGGGTGTGCTGGAATCAGCTGTGCATTGAATCACATTAATCCTTGTGTGTGTGTGTGTGTGTGTGTTTGTATGTGCTGGTCTAGGCTCTGCGTGGAGTCATAATGAGCCATGCATTTGTTTGTGTGTGTGTGTTTGCTGGTATGGTTTGTGCTTTGAATCAATGTGAGACCTATGTGTGTCAATGTGTGTGTCATTGTCCAGGTATATGTTGTGCATTGAGTCAAATTGATACATGTGTGTCCCTGCCTTTGTGTGTGTTTGTTGTTATGGGTTGTGCATTGAGTCACAGGGAAAGGTGTCCACGTTTGAGTGTGTGCTGGAATGGGCTGTGCATTGAGGCACATTGAGCCATGTTTGGTGTTTGTGTGCTGTTATAGGTTGTGCTCTGAGATAGAGTGAGCTGAATCTGTGTGTGTGTGTGTGTGTGTGTGTGCTGCTATACATTGTGCATTGAGTCACAATGACCATGTGTGCGGTGATGTGGTATAGGCTGTTCATTGAGTCACATTGATCCGTCACTGTGTGTGTTTTTTGTTGTTGTAGGCGGAGCATTGACTCATTGTGAGATGTGATTGCGAGTGCGGTAGTATAAGCTGTGAATTGAGACACACTGAGTCATGTGTGTGTTTGTGTATGTACTGTTTTGGGCTGTTCATTGAGTCACCGTGAGCTGTGTGTTTATTTGTGTGTGTTGTCATAGGAAGTGCATTGAGTCACAGTGAGATATGGGTGTGTGTGTGTGTGTGTGTGTGTGTGTTCTGGTTAATGTTGTGCACTGAGTCACAATGAGATATGTGTGTGTGTCTGTGTGTGCTGTATACGCTGAGCATTGAGTCACTGTCAGGTGTGTGTTTCTGCTGCTATAGGCTGTGCATGAAGTCTCATTGATAGGTGTGTGTTTGTGTGTGTGTGTCTGTGTGGTATAGGGTCTGCATTAAGTCAGAGTGTGCCATTTATGTGTGTGTGTGGCTGTGTGGGTATAGGCTGTGCATTCTTTTAAAGAGTCATTTTTGTGTGTGTTTGTGCACTTATAGACTGCATTGAACCATAGTTAGCCATTTGTGTGTGGGTGTGCTGTTTTAGATTGTGCATTGACTCACACTGAGCCATATGTGTGTTTCACTGTGTGGTGGAATAGGCTGTGAATGAATTCAAAATGAGCTGTGTGTGCCTGTGTCTGCTGGTAACAGGCTGAGCATACAGTCACAGTGAATCATGTGATCATGTCGGTGTGTGTAATGGTATGGATTGTGCATTGAGTTACACTGAAGAACGTGTGTCTGTGGGTCCTGGAATGAGATTGGGAATTTGTCAAAGTGAGAGGTGTGTGTGTTTGTGTGTGTTCTGCTGTTATAGAATGTGAATTGAGTCACAGTGACCATGCATGTGTGTTTCTCTCTGTGTGGTCTTATAGGCTGGGAACTGACACTGTGAGCGTTTTTGTGTGTATATTGCATGTGTTCTGGTATAGACTGTTCATTGAATCACAGTAAGCCATGTGTGTGTGTGTTGGCTGGTAGTGGGTGTGAGTTGAGGCACAGTGAGCCATTTGTGTGTGTGTGTGTGTGTTCTGGTTAATGCAGTGCACTGAGTCACAATTAGGTGTATATGTGCATCTGTGTGAGTTGTATATGCTGAGCATGGAGTCACTGGGAGGTGTGTGTTTGTGCTGCTATTGGCTGTGCATTAACTCTAATTGATACATGTGTATTTGTGTGTGTGTGTGTGTCTGTGTGGTATAAGCTCTGCACTAGGTCATAGTGTGCCATTTTGCGTGTTTGTGGGGGTGTTGGTATAGGTAGGGCATTGTTTCAAAGTGGCTTTTTTGTGTGTTTCTGAAATTAGAGTCTGTGCATTGAACCATAGTTTGCCATCTGTGTGTGGGTGTGCTGTTTTAGACTGTGCATTGACTCACACTGAGCCATGTGTGTGTTTCTCTGTGTGGTGGAATAGGCTGTGAATGAATTCAAAATGAGCTGTGTGTGTCTGTGTCTGCTGGTACAGGCTGAGCATACAGTCACAGTGAACCACATGAGCATGTCTGTGTGCGTAATGGTATGGACTGGGCATTGAGTTACAGTGAAGTCCGTGTGTCTGTGTTTCCTGGAATGGGCTTGGCAATATGTCAAAGTGAGAGGGGTGTGTGTGTGTGTGTGTGTGTCTGCTGTTATAGAATGTTAATTGACTCACAGTGACCATGCATGTGTGTGTGTCTGTGTGTGCTCTTATAGGCTGTGAATTGACACAGTGAGCGTTTTTGGGTATATGTCTCGTGTGTTCTGGTATAGGCTGTGCATTGAATTACAGTAAGCCGTGTGAGTCTGTGTTTGCTGGTAGAGGGTGTGAGTTGAGGCACAGTGAGCCATTTGTGTTTGTGTGTGCTGGTATCGGCTGTGCAATGAATCACATTAATCCTTGTGTGTGTTTGTTTGTGCTAGTGTAGGCTTGTCCTGGAGTAGTAATCAGCCATGACTTTGTTTGTGTGTGTGTGTTTGTGGTATGGTTTGGGTATTAAATCAATGTGAGCTTTGTGTGTGTCAATGTGGGTTTCGGTGTCCAGGTATATGCTGTGCATTGGGTCAGATTGATACATGTGTGTCCGTGTTTTTGTGTGTGTTTGCTGTTATGGGTTGTGCATTGAGTCACAGGGAGAGGTGTCCACGTTTGTGTGTGTCCTGGTATGGGCTGTGCATTGAGGCACAATGAGCCAAGTTTGGTGTTTGTGAGCTGTTATAGGCTGTGCTCTGAGTAACAGTGAGCTGTATTGTTGTGTGTGTGTGTGTCTGGGTGCGCTGCTATACACTGTGCATTGCATCACAGTGAACATGCGTTTGTGTTTGTTGGTGTGGTGGTATAGGCTCTTTATTTTGTCACACTGATCCATCGATGTGTGGGTTAATTGTAGTTGTAGGCTGAGCATTGACTCACTGTGAGGGGTGTTTGTGAGTGTGGTTGTATAAGGTGTGCACTGAGACAAAATGAGCCGTGTGTGTTTATGTATGTACTATTATGGGCTGTGCATCGAGTGAGCGTGAGCTGTGTGTTTCTTTGTGTGTGTTGTTATAGGAAGTGCATTGAATCCCAGTGAGCCATGGGAGTGTGTGTGTGTGTTCTGGTTTAAGCTGTGCACTGAATCACAATGAGGTGTGTGTGTGTGTGTTTTGTGTGCTGTATATGCTGATCATGTAGTCACTGTGAGGTGTATGTTTGTGCTGCTATAGGCTGTGCTTTTAGTCTCATTGATACGTGTGTGTGTGTCTGTGGTATAGGCTCTTCATTAGGTCAGAGTGTGCCTTTATATGTGTGTGTGAGTGTGTTTGTATAGGGTGCATTCTTTCAAAGTGGATTTTTTATGTATGTTGGTGCACTTATAGACTTGCATTGAAACTTAGTTAACTATCTGTGTGTTGGTGTGCTGTTTTAGATTGTGCATTGAGTCACACTGAATGATGAGTGTTTCTGTGTGTGCTGGAATAGGCTGTGAATGAATTCAAAATGAGCTGTGTGTGCACGTGTGTGTGTGCTGGTCCAGCCTGAGCATAAACTGACAGTGAACCATGTGAGCATGTCTGTGTGTGTAATGGTATGGGCTGTGCATTAAGTCACAGTGAAGTCCATGTGTCTGTGTGTGCTGCAATGGGCTGGGCAATTTGTCAAAGTGAGAGCCGTGTGTGTGTGTGTGTGTGTGTGTTTCTGCTGTTAGAGGATGTGCTTTGAGTCACAGTGACCATGCAGTATGTGTGTCTCTGTGTGCATTCATAGGTTGTGACTTGTCACAGTGAGCGTTTTTGTGTGTATGTACCATGTGTTCTGGTATAGGCTGTTCATTGAATCGCAGTAAGACATGTGAGAGTGTGTTTGCTGGTGGTGGGAGTGAGTTGAGGCACAGTGAGCCGTTTGTGTGTGTTTGTGTATTGGTATGGGCTGTGTATTGAGCTACAGTGGGAGTGTGTATGTGTGTGTTTGTGGGTGTGTGCTGGACTAGGCTGTGCATTGAGGACCATGGAGCTGTGCATGTGTGTGTTTGCTGACATGGGATGGACTGTGAGTCAAATGGAGCCATGTGTGTGTGTGGGAGGGAGGTGGTTTTCTAGTATACGTTGGGCATTGAATCACAGAGAACTTTGTATAAGTGTCTGTGTGTGTTTGTGTGGGCTGCAATTGGCTGTGCATTGAGTCACATTAATCCTTGTGTGGTATGGTCTGTGCATTGAGGCACAATGAGCCGAGTTTGATGTTTGTGTGCTGTTATAGGCTGTGCTCTGAGTATCAGTGAGCTGTATTGTTGTGTTTATGTGTGTGTGTGTGCTGGGATAGGCTCTTCCTAGAGTCATAATGAGCCATGCATCTGTTTGTGTGTGTGTGTTTGCTGGTATGGTTTGTGCATTGAATCAATCTGAGTATTGTGTGTGTCAAAGTGCGTGTCCTTGTCCAGGTATAGGCTGTGCATTGAGTCATATTGATCTATGTGTCTCCGTGTATTTGTGTGTGTTTGCTGTTATGGGTTGTGCATTGAGCCACAGGGAGAGGTTTCCACCTTTGTGTGTGTGCTGGTATGGGCTGTGCATTGAGGCACATTGAGCCATGTTTGGAATTTGTGTGCTTTTAAAGGCAGTGCTATGAGTAAGAGTGGGCTGAATCTGTGTGTGTGTGTGTGTGTGTGTGTGTGCTGCTATACACTCTGAATTGAGTCACAGTGAACATGCGTGTGTGTTGTTGTGGGGGTATAGGCTGTTTACTGAGTCACATTCATCTGTCGCTGTGTGGGTTCTTTGTTGTTGTAGGCTGAGCATTGACTCACTGAGCGGTGTGATTGTGAGTGCACTAGTATAAGCTGTGCATTGAGTCACAGTGAGCCATATGTGTGTTTGAGTATGTACTATTATGAAATGTGCATTTAGTCACAGTGAGCTGTGTGTTTATACGTGTGTGCTGTTATAAAAGTGTAATGAGGCACAGTGAGCCATGTGTGTGTGTGAGTGTGTTTGTTATGGTTAATGCTGTGCACTGAGTCCCAATGAGGTGTGTGTGTGTGTCTGTGTGAGCTGTATACGCTGAGCATCGAGTCACTGTGAGGTGTGTGTTGGTGCTGCCATTGGCTGTGCATTAACTCTAATTGATACATGTGTATTTGTGTGTGTGTGTGTCTGTGTGGTATAGGCGCTGCATTAGGTCATAGTGTGCCATTTTTGCGTGTTTGTGTGTGTGTTGTTGTAGGCTGTGCATTGTTTCAAAGTGGCTTTTTTGCGTGTGTTTGAGCACATAGAGACTGTGCATTGAACCATAGTTAGCCATCTGTGTGTGGGTGTGCTGTTTTAGATTGTGCATTGACTCACACTGAGCCATGTGTGTGTTTCTCTGTGTGGTGGAATAGGCTGCGAATGAATTCAAAATGAGCTGTGTGTGTCTGTGTCTGCTGGTACAGGCTGAGCATACAGTCACAGTGAACCACATGAGCATGTCTGTGTGTGTAATGGTATGGACTGGGCATTGAGTTACAATGAAGTCAGTGTGTCTGTGTTTCCTGGAATGGGCTTGGCAATATGTCAAAGTGATAGGTGTGTGTGTGTGTGTGTGCATGTGTGTCTGTTTCTGCTGTTATAGGTTTTGAATTGAGTCACAGTGACCATGCATGTGTGTGTGCCTGTGTGTGCTCTTATAGGCTGTGAATTGACACAGTGAGAGTCTTTGTGTGTTTGTCTCATGTGTTCTGGTATAAGCTGTGCATTGAATCACAGTAAGCCGTGTGAGTGTGTGATTGCTGGTAGTGGGTGTGAGTTGAGGCACAGTGAGCCGTTTGTGTGTGTGTGTGTGTTGGTAGAGGCTGTTTATTGAGTCACAGTGGGTGTGTATGCGTGTGTGTGTATTTGTGTGCTTGAATAGGCTGTGCATTGAGGACCAGGGAGCTGTGTATGTGTGCATGTGCTGACATGGGTTGGGCTTTGAGTCAAATGGAGCCATGTGTGTGTGTGTGTGTTCTGTTATAGGTTGGGCATTGAATCACTGTGAGGTGTGTATAAATGTCTGTTTGTGTTTGTGTGTGCTGGAATCGGTTGTGCATTGAGTCACATGAATCTTTGTGTGTGTGTATTTGTGTGTGTGTGTTTGTGTGTGCTGGTATAGGCTCTGCATGGAGTCATAATGAGCCGTGCATGTGTTTATGTGTGTGTGTTTGCTGGTATGGTTTGTGGATTAAATCAATGTGAGCCTTGTGTGTGTCAATGTGTGTGTCGGTGTCCAGGTATATGCTGTTCATTGAGTCGGATTGATACATCTTTGTCCGTGTGTTTGTGTGTGATTGCTGTTATGGGTTGTGCCTTGTGTCACACGGAGAGATGTCCAGGTTTGTGTGTGTCCTGGTATGGGCTGTGCCGAGGCACAATGAGCCGAGTTTGATGTTTGTGTGCTGTTATAGGCTGTGCTCTGAGTATCAGTGAGCTGTATTGTTGTGTGTGTGTGTGTGTGTGTGTGTGTGTGTTGCTCTACACTGTGCATTGAGTCACAGTGAACATGCGTTTGTGTTTGTTGGTTTGGTGGTATTGTCTCTTTGTTTTGTCAAACTGATCCGTCGATGTGTGGGTTAATTGAAGTTGTAGGCTGAGTATTGACTCACTGTGAGGTGTGTTTGTGAGTGTGGTTTCATAAGGTGTTCATTGAGACAAAGTGAGCCATGTGTGTGTTTGCATATGTACTATTATGGGCTGTGCATCGAGTCAGAATGAGCTGCGTGTTCATTTGTGTGTGCTGTTATAGGAAGTGCATTGAATCCCAGTGAGCCATGGTTGTGTGTGTGTGTGTTCCGGTTTATGCCTTTTTCTGAGTCACAATGAGATGTGTGTGTGTTTCTATGTGTGCTGTATATGCTGAGCATTTAGTCACTGTGAGGTGTATGTTTGTGCTGCTATAGGCTGTGCTTTTAGTCTCATTGATATGTGTGTGTGTGTGTGTGTGTGTGTGTCTGTGGTATAGGCTCTTCATTAGGTCAGAGTGTGTCATTTATATGTGTGTGTGGGTGTGTTTTTATAGGGTGCATTCGTTCAAAGTGGATTTTTATGTGTGTTTGTGCACTTCTAGACTGTGCTTTGAAACATAGCCGTCTGTGTGTGGGTGTGCTGTGTTAGATTGTGCATTGAGTCACACTGAATGATAAGTGCGTTTCTGTGTGTGCTGGAATAGGCTGTGAATGAATTCAAAATGAGCTGTGTGTGTGTTTGTGTGTGTGTGTTGGTACAGGCTGAGCATACAGTCCCAGTGAACCATGTGAGCATGTCTGTGTGTGTAATGTTATGGGCTGTGCATTAAGTTTCAGTGAAGTCCATGTGTCTGTGTGTGCTGCAATGGGCTGGGCAATTTGTGAAAGTGAGAGTCAGGTGTATGTGTGTGTTTCTGCTGTTATAGGATGTGCATTGAGTCACAGTTACCATGCAGTGTGTGTGTCTCTGTGTGCATTCATAGGCAGTGAATTGTCACAGTGATCGTTTTTGTGTGTATGTATCATGTATTGTGATAGAGGCTGTACATTGAATCACAATAAGACATTTGAGAGTGTGTTTGCTGGTGGTGGGTGTGAGTTGAGGCACAGTGAGCCGTTTGTGTGTGTTTGTGTATTGGTATGGGCTGTGTATTGAGCTACAGTGGGAGTGTGTATGTGTGTGTTTGTGGGTGTGTGTTCGACTAGGCTGTGCATTGAGGGTCATGGAGCTGTGCATGTGTGTGTGTGCTGACATGGGTTGGACTGTGAGTCAAATGGAGCCGTGTGTGTGTGGGAGGGAGTTGGTATTCTAGTATACATTGTGCATTGAATCAGAGTGAACCTTGTATAAGTGTGTGTGTTTGAGTGGGCTGCAATCGGCTGTGCATTGAGTCACAATAATCCTTGTGTGTGTGTGTGTGTGTGTGTGTGTCTGTTTGTGCTGGGATAGGCACTACCTAGAGGCATAATGAGCCATACATCTGTTTGTGTGTATGTGTTTGCTGGTATGGTTTGTGCATTGAATCAATGTGAGCCTTGGGGGTGTCAAAGTGTTTGTCAGTGTCCAGGTATATGCTGTGCATTGAGTCAAATTGATCCATGTGTCTCCGTGTGTTTGTGTGTGTTTGCTGTTATGGGTTGTGCATTGAGCCACAGGGAGAGGTTTCCACGTTTGTGTGTGTGCCGTGTTTGGTGTCTGTGTGCTCTTCTAGGCTCTGATCTAACAGTGAGCTGTATCTGTGTGTGTGTGTGTGTGTGTGTTGCTTTACACTGTGCATTGAGTCTCAGTGAGCATGCGTGTGTGTTTGTGTGTGTTGGTGTGGTTGTATAGGTTGTTCATTGAGTCACATTGATCCGGCACTGTGTGTGTTTTTTGTTGTTGTAGGCTGAGCATTGTCTCATTGTGAGGTGTTTTTCTGAGTGTGTTAGTATAAGCTGTGCATTGAGACACAGTGAGTCATGTGTGTGTTTGTGTATGCACTATTATGGGCTCTGCATTTAGTCACAGTGAACTGTGTGTTTATATTTTGTGTGCTGTTATAGGAAGTGCATTGAGACACAGTGAGCCATATGTGTGTGTGTGTGTGTGTGTGTGTGTGCTGGTATAGGCTGTGCTTTGATGACAGTTATCAGTGTTTGTGTGTTTGTGTGTGTGTTGGTATAGGCTGAGAATTGAGTCACAGTGAAAATGCATTTGTGTTTAGGTGTGTCCCAGGGAGCCGAATATATTTTTCTGTGTGTGCGTGTGTGTCTGTATGCTGGTATAGGCTGTGAATTGCATAACGGTGAGCCATACATGTGTGTGTGTGTGTGTGTGTGTGTGCTCTTATCGACTGTGCCTTGAGTCACAGTGAGGGTGTTTCTATGTATGTGTGTGGGTACGTGTTTTCTGGTATAGGCTGTGCATTGAAACTCTGTGAGCCGTGTGTGTGCCTGAGTGCGGGTACAGGGTGTGAGTTGAGGCACCATGAGCCATAAGTGTGTGTGTTGGTGTAGGCTGCATTGAGTCTTAGTGAACTGTCTGTGTGTGTGTGTGTTGCCTGAATATGCTGTGCATTTAGTCACAGTGAGCCATGTGTATGCGTGTGTGTGATTGTCTGTGTGGTAAGATGTGCATTGAGTCACAGTGAGTAGTGTATGTGTGTTTGTGCCAGTATAGGCTGTGCATAGTCATAATTAGCCGTGTGTGTGTGTGTGTGCTGGTATAGGATGCTCACTGAGCCACACTGAGTGGTGTGTGTGTGTGTTTTTCTATAGCTTGAGTATAGACTATCAAAGAGAGGTGTGTGTGTGTGTGTGTCTGTGTACGAAGGTATAGGTGGTGCACTGAGTCACAGTGAGCCGTGCATGTGTGTGTGTGTGTGTGCTGATATAGGCAGTTCACTGAGTCACAGTGAGACGTGCCTGTGTTTGTTTGTGTGTGTGTCATGTTATAGGCTGAGATATGCATCACTGTGAGCCGTGTGTGTGTGTGTCTGTGTGCCACTATAGGCAGTTCATTAAGTCTCATTGATATGTGTGTATGTGTGTTTGGTATAGGCTCTGAATTCAGTCAGAGTGTGCCATTTATGTGTGTGTGTGTGTTGTATAGGCTGTGTATTCTTTCAAAGTGACTTTTTTGTGTGTGTTTGTGCAGTGATAGAATGAGCATTGAACCATAGTGAGCCATCTGTGTGTGGGTGTGCTCCTTTAGATTGTGCATCAAATCACACTGAGGCATGGGTGAGTTTGTGCTGGAATAGGCTGTGAATAAGCTCAAAATGATCTGTGTGTGTGTGTGTGTGCGTGCTGGTACAGGCTAGACCATACAGTCACAGTGAACCATGTGAGCATGTCTGTGTGTGTAATGGTATGGGCTGTGTATAAAGTTACAGTGAAGTCCGTGGTCTGTGTGTGCTGAAATGGGCTGGGCAATTTGTCAAAATGAGAGGTGTGTGTGTGTGTGTTTCTGCTGTTATAGGATGTGCATTGAGTCACAGTGACCATGCATGTGTGCATGTCTGTGTGTGCCCTTATAGGCTGTGAATTGACACAGTAAGCATTGTTGTGTGTATGTATCATGTGTTGTGCTATAGGCTGTGCATTCAATCACAGTAAGCCATGTGAATGTGTGTTTGCTTGTAGTGGGTGTGATTTGAGGCAGTGTGCCGTTTGTGTGTGTGTGTGTGTGTGTGTGTGTTGGTATAGGCTGTGTATTGAATCACAGTGAGTGTGTGTATGCATGTGTGTCTCTGTGTGTGTGCTGGAATAGGCTGTGCACTGAGGACCAGGGAGCTGTGCATGTGTGTGCCTGCTGACATGGGATGGGTTTTGAGTCAAATGGAGACCTCCGTGTGTGTGTGTGAGTGTGTGTGTTCTGCAATAGGCTGTGCATTGAGGACCAGGGAGCTGTGCATGTGTGTGTGTGCTGACATGGGTTGGGCTTTGAGTCAATTGGAGCCGTGTGTGTGTGTGTGTGTGTGTGTGTTCTGGTATAGTTTGGGCACTGAATCACAGTGAGCTTTGTATAAGTGTCTGTGTGTGTTTGGGTGTGCTGGAATCAGCTGTGCATTGAATCACATTAATCCTTGTGTGTGTGTGTGTGTGTGTGTTTGTATGTGCTGGTCTAGGCTCTGCGTGGAGTCATAATGAGCCATGCATTTGTTTGTGTGTGTGTGTTTGCTGGTATGGTTTGTGCTTTGAATCAATGTGAGACCTATGTGTGTCAATGTGTGTGTCATTGTCCAGGTATATGTTGTGCATTGAGTCAAATTGATACATGTGTGTCCCTGCCTTTGTGTGTGTTTGTTGTTATGGGTTGTGCATTGAGTCACAGGGAAAGGTGTCCACGTTTGAGTGTGTGCTGGAATGGGCTGTGCATTGAGGCACATTGAGCCATGTTTGGTGTTTGTGTGCTGTTATAGGTTGTGCTCTGAGATAGAGTGAGCTGAATCTGTGTGTGTGTGTGTGTGTGTGTGTGCTGCTATACATTGTGCATTGAGTCACAATGACCATGTGTGCGGTGATGTGGTATAGGCTGTTCATTGAGTCACATTGATCCGTCACTGTGTGTGTTTTTTGTTGTTGTAGGCGGAGCATTGACTCATTGTGAGATGTGATTGCGAGTGCGGTAGTATAAGCTGTGAATTGAGACACACTGAGTCATGTGTGTGTTTGTGTATGTACTGTTTTGGGCTGTTCATTGAGTCACCGTGAGCTGTGTGTTTATTTGTGTGTGTTGTCATAGGAAGTGCATTGAGTCACAGTGAGATATGGGTGTGTGTGTGTGTGTGTGTGTGTGTGTTCTGGTTAATGTTGTGCACTGAGTCACAATGAGATATGTGTGTGTGTCTGTGTGTGCTGTATACGCTGAGCATTGAGTCACTGTCAGGTGTGTGTTTCTGCTGCTATAGGCTGTGCATGAAGTCTCATTGATAGGTGTGTGTTTGTGTGTGTGTGTCTGTGTGGTATAGGGTCTGCATTAAGTCAGAGTGTGCCATTTATGTGTGTGTGTGGCTGTGTGGGTATAGGCTGTGCATTCTTTTAAAGAGTCATTTTTGTGTGTGTTTGTGCACTTATAGACTGCATTGAACCATAGTTAGCCATTTGTGTGTGGGTGTGCTGTTTTAGATTGTGCATTGACTCACACTGAGCCATATGTGTGTTTCACTGTGTGGTGGAATAGGCTGTGAATGAATTCAAAATGAGCTGTGTGTGCCTGTGTCTGCTGGTAACAGGCTGAGCATACAGTCACAGTGAATCATGTGATCATGTCGGTGTGTGTAATGGTATGGATTGTGCATTGAGTTACACTGAAGAACGTGTGTCTGTGGGTCCTGGAATGAGATTGGGAATTTGTCAAAGTGAGAGGTGTGTGTGTTTGTGTGTGTTCTGCTGTTATAGAATGTGAATTGAGTCACAGTGACCATGCATGTGTGTTTCTCTCTGTGTGGTCTTATAGGCTGGGAACTGACACTGTGAGCGTTTTTGTGTGTATATTGCATGTGTTCTGGTATAGACTGTTCATTGAATCACAGTAAGCCATGTGTGTGTGTGTTGGCTGGTAGTGGGTGTGAGTTGAGGCACAGTGAGCCATTTGTGTGTGTGTGTGTGTGTTCTGGTTAATGCAGTGCACTGAGTCACAATTAGGTGTATATGTGCATCTGTGTGAGTTGTATATGCTGAGCATGGAGTCACTGGGAGGTGTGTGTTTGTGCTGCTATTGGCTGTGCATTAACTCTAATTGATACATGTGTATTTGTGTGTGTGTGTGTGTCTGTGTGGTATAAGCTCTGCACTAGGTCATAGTGTGCCATTTTGCGTGTTTGTGGGGGTGTTGGTATAGGTAGGGCATTGTTTCAAAGTGGCTTTTTTGTGTGTTTCTGAAATTAGAGTCTGTGCATTGAACCATAGTTTGCCATCTGTGTGTGGGTGTGCTGTTTTAGACTGTGCATTGACTCACACTGAGCCATGTGTGTGTTTCTCTGTGTGGTGGAATAGGCTGTGAATGAATTCAAAATGAGCTGTGTGTGTCTGTGTCTGCTGGTACAGGCTGAGCATACAGTCACAGTGAACCACATGAGCATGTCTGTGTGCGTAATGGTATGGACTGGGCATTGAGTTACAGTGAAGTCCGTGTGTCTGTGTTTCCTGGAATGGGCTTGGCAATATGTCAAAGTGAGAGGGGTGTGTGTGTGTGTGTGTGTGTCTGCTGTTATAGAATGTTAATTGACTCACAGTGACCATGCATGTGTGTGTGTCTGTGTGTGCTCTTATAGGCTGTGAATTGACACAGTGAGCGTTTTTGGGTATATGTCTCGTGTGTTCTGGTATAGGCTGTGCATTGAATTACAGTAAGCCGTGTGAGTCTGTGTTTGCTGGTAGAGGGTGTGAGTTGAGGCACAGTGAGCCATTTGTGTTTGTGTGTGCTGGTATCGGCTGTGCAATGAATCACATTAATCCTTGTGTGTGTTTGTTTGTGCTAGTGTAGGCTTGTCCTGGAGTAGTAATCAGCCATGACTTTGTTTGTGTGTGTGTGTTTGTGGTATGGTTTGGGTATTAAATCAATGTGAGCTTTGTGTGTGTCAATGTGGGTTTCGGTGTCCAGGTATATGCTGTGCATTGGGTCAGATTGATACATGTGTGTCCGTGTTTTTGTGTGTGTTTGCTGTTATGGGTTGTGCATTGAGTCACAGGGAGAGGTGTCCACGTTTGTGTGTGTCCTGGTATGGGCTGTGCATTGAGGCACAATGAGCCAAGTTTGGTGTTTGTGAGCTGTTATAGGCTGTGCTCTGAGTAACAGTGAGCTGTATTGTTGTGTGTGTGTGTGTCTGGGTGCGCTGCTATACACTGTGCATTGCATCACAGTGAACATGCGTTTGTGTTTGTTGGTGTGGTGGTATAGGCTCTTTATTTTGTCACACTGATCCATCGATGTGTGGGTTAATTGTAGTTGTAGGCTGAGCATTGACTCACTGTGAGGGGTGTTTGTGAGTGTGGTTGTATAAGGTGTGCACTGAGACAAAATGAGCCGTGTGTGTTTATGTATGTACTATTATGGGCTGTGCATCGAGTGAGCGTGAGCTGTGTGTTTCTTTGTGTGTGTTGTTATAGGAAGTGCATTGAATCCCAGTGAGCCATGGGAGTGTGTGTGTGTGTTCTGGTTTAAGCTGTGCACTGAATCACAATGAGGTGTGTGTGTGTGTGTTTTGTGTGCTGTATATGCTGAGCATGTAGTCACTGTGAGGTGTATGTTTGTGCTGCTATAGGCTGTGCTTTTAGTCTCATTGATACGTGTGTGTGTGTCTGTGGTATAGGCTCTTCATTAGGTCAGAGTGTGCCTTTATATGTGTGTGTGAGTGTGTTTGTATAGGGTGCATTCTTTCAAAGTGGATTTTTTATGTATGTTGGTGCACTTATAGACTTGCATTGAAACTTAGTTAACTATCTGTGTGTTGGTGTGCTGTTTTAGATTGTGCATTGAGTCACACTGAATGATGAGTGTTTCTGTGTGTGCTGGAATAGGCTGTGAATGAATTCAAAATGAGCTGTGTGTGCACGTGTGTGTGTGCTGGTCCAGCCTGAGCATAAACTGACAGTGAACCATGTGAGCATGTCTGTGTGTGTAATGGTATGGGCTGTGCATTAAGTCACAGTGAAGTCCATGTGTCTGTGTGTGCTGCAATGGGCTGGGCAATTTGTCAAAGTGAGAGCCGTGTGTGTGTGTGTGTGTGTGTGTTTCTGCTGTTAGAGGATGTGCTTTGAGTCACAGTGACCATGCAGTATGTGTGTCTCTGTGTGCATTCATAGGTTGTGACTTGTCACAGTGAGCGTTTTTGTGTGTATGTACCATGTGTTCTGGTATAGGCTGTTCATTGAATCGCAGTAAGACATGTGAGAGTGTGTTTGCTGGTGGTGGGAGTGAGTTGAGGCACAGTGAGCCGTTTGTGTGTGTTTGTGTATTGGTATGGGCTGTGTATTGAGCTACAGTGGGAGTGTGTATGTGTGTGTTTGTGGGTGTGTGCTGGACTAGGCTGTGCATTGAGGACCATGGAGCTGTGCATGTGTGTGTTTGCTGACATGGGATGGACTGTGAGTCAAATGGAGCCATGTGTGTGTGTGGGAAGGAGGTGGTTTTCTAGTATACGTTGGGCATTGAATCACAGAGAACTTTGTATAAGTGTCTGTGTGTGTTTGTGTGGGCTGCAATTGGCTGTGCATTGAGTCACATTAATCCTTGTGTGGTATGGTCTGTGCATTGAGGCACAATGAGCCGAGTTTGATGTTTGTGTGCTGTTATAGGCTGTGCTCTGAGTATCAGTGAGCTGTATTGTTGTGTTTATGTGTGTGTGTGTGCTGGGATAGGCTCTTCCTAGAGTCATAATGAGCCATGCATCTGTTTGTGTGTGTGTGTTTGCTGGTATGGTTTGTGCATTGAATCAATCTGAGTATTGTGTGTGTCAAAGTGCATGTCCTTGTCCAGGTATAGGCTGTGCATTGAGTCATATTGATCTATGTGTCTCCGTGTATTTGTGTGTGTTTGCTGTTATGGGTTGTGCATTGAGCCACAGGGAGAGGTTTCCACCTTTGTGTGTGTGCTGGTATGGGCTGTGCATTGAGGCACATTGAGCCATGTTTGGAATTTGTGTGCTTTTAAAGGCAGTGCTATGAGTAAGAGTGGGCTGAATCTGTGTGTGTGTGTGTGTGTGTGTGTGTGCTGCTATACACTCTGAATTGAGTCACAGTGAACATGCGTGTGTGTTGTTGTGGGGGTATAGGCTGTTTACTGAGTCACATTCATCTGTCGCTGTGTGGGTTCTTTGTTGTTGTAGGCTGAGCATTGACTCACTGAGCGGTGTGATTGTGAGTGCACTAGTATAAGCTGTGCATTGAGTCACAGTGAGCCATATGTGTGTTTGAGTATGTACTATTATGAAATGTGCATTTAGTCACAGTGAGCTGTGTGTTTATACGTGTGTGCTGTTATAAAAGTGTAATGAGGCACAGTGAGCCATGTGTGTGTGTGAGTGTGTTTGTTATGGTTAATGCTGTGCACTGAGTCCCAATGAGGTGTGTGTGTGTGTCTGTGTGAGCTGTATACGCTGAGCATCGAGTCACTGTGAGGTGTGTGTTGGTGCTGCCATTGGCTGTGCATTAACTCTAATTGATACATGTGTATTTGTGTGTGTGTGTGTCTGTGTGGTATAGGCGCTGCATTAGGTCATAGTGTGCCATTTTTGCGTGTTTGTGTGTGTGTTGTTGTAGGCTGTGCATTGTTTCAAAGTGGCTTTTTTGCGTGTGTTTGAGCACATAGAGACTGTGCATTGAACCATAGTTAGCCATCTGTGTGTGGGTGTGCTGTTTTAGATTGTGCATTGACTCACACTGAGCCATGTGTGTGTTTCTCTGTGTGGTGGAATAGGCTGCGAATGAATTCAAAATGAGCTGTGTGTGTCTGTGTCTGCTGGTACAGGCTGAGCATACAGTCACAGTGAACCACATGAGCATGTCTGTGTGTGTAATGGTATGGACTGGGCATTGAGTTACAATGAAGTCAGTGTGTCTGTGTTTCCTGGAATGGGCTTGGCAATATGTCAAAGTGATAGGTGTGTGTGTGTGTGTGTGCATGTGTGTCTGTTTCTGCTGTTATAGGTTGTGAATTGAGTCACAGTGACCATGCATGTGTGTGTGCCTGTGTGTGCTCTTATAGGCTGTGAATTGACACAGTGAGAGTCTTTGTGTGTTTGTCTCATGTGTTCTGGTATAAGCTGTGCATTGAATCACAGTAAGCCGTGTGAGTGTGTGATTGCTGGTAGTGGGTGTGAGTTGAGGCACAGTGAGCCGTTTGTGTGTGTGTGTGTGTTGGTAGAGGCTGTTTATTGAGTCACAGTGGGTGTGTACGCGTGTGTGTGTATTTGTGTGCTTGAATAGGCTGTGCATTGAGGACCAGGGAGCTGTGTATGTGTGCATGTGCTGACATGGGTTGGGCTTTGAGTCAAATGGAGCCATGTGTGTGTGTGTGTGTTCTGTTATAGGTTGGGCATTGAATCACTGTGAGGTGTGTATAAATGTCTGTTTGTGTTTGTGTGTGCTGGAATCGGTTGTGCATTGAGTCACATGAATCTTTGTGTGTGTGTATTTGTGTGTGTGTGTTTGTGTGTGCTGGTATAGGCTCTGCATGGAGTCATAATGAGCCGTGCATGTGTTTATGTGTGTGTGTTTGCTGGTATGGTTTGTGGATTAAATCAATGTGAGCCTTGTGTGTGTCAATGTGTGTGTCGGTGTCCAGGTATATGCTGTTCATTGAGTCGGATTGATACATCTTTGTCCGTGTGTTTGTGTGTGATTGCTGTTATGGGTTGTGCCTTGTGTCACACGGAGAGATGTCCAGGTTTGTGTGTGTCCTGGTATGGGCTGTGCCGAGGCACAATGAGCCGAGTTTGATGTTTGTGTGCTGTTATAGGCTGTGCTCTGAGTATCAGTGAGCTGTATTGTTGTGTGTGTGTGTGTGTGTGTGTGTGTGTTGCTCTACACTGTGCATTGAGTCACAGTGAACATGCGTTTGTGTTTGTTGGTTTGGTGGTATTGTCTCTTTGTTTTGTCAAACTGATCCGTCGATGTGTGGGTTAATTGAAGTTGTAGGCTGAGTATTGACTCACTGTGAGGTGTGTTTGTGAGTGTGGTTTCATAAGGTGTTCATTGAGACAAAGTGAGCCATGTGTGTGTTTGCATATGTACTATTATGGGCTGTGCATCGAGTCAGAATGAGCTGCGTGTTCATTTGTGTGTGCTGTTATAGGAAGTGCATTGAATCCCAGTGAGCCATGGTTGTGTGTGTGTGTGTTCCGGTTTATGCCTTTTTCTGAGTCACAATGAGATGTGTGTGTGTTTCTATGTGTGCTGTATATGCTGAGCATTTAGTCACTGTGAGGTGTATGTTTGTGCTGCTATAGGCTGTGCTTTTAGTCTCATTGATATGTGTGTGTGTGTGTGTGTGTGTGTGTCTGTGGTATAGGCTCTTCATTAGGTCAGAGTGTGTCATTTATATGTGTGTGTGGGTGTGTTTTTATAGGGTGCATTCGTTCAAAGTGGATTTTTATGTGTGTTTGTGCACTTCTAGACTGTGCTTTGAAACATAGCCGTCTGTGTGTGGGTGTGCTGTGTTAGATTGTGCATTGAGTCACACTGAATGATAAGTGCGTTTCTGTGTGTGCTGGAATAGGCTGTGAATGAATTCAAAATGAGCTGTGTGTGTGTTTGTGTGTGTGTGTTGGTACAGGCTGAGCATACAGTCCCAGTGAACCATGTGAGCATGTCTGTGTGTGTAATGTTATGGGCTGTGCATTAAGTTTCAGTGAAGTCCATGTGTCTGTGTGTGCTGCAATGGGCTGGGCAATTTGTGAAAGTGAGAGTCAGGTGTATGTGTGTGTTTCTGCTGTTATAGGATGTGCATTGAGTCACAGTTACCATGCAGTGTGTGTGTCTCTGTGTGCATTCATAGGCAGTGAATTGTCACAGTGATCGTTTTTGTGTGTATGTATCATGTATTGTGATAGAGGCTGTACATTGAATCACAATAAGACATTTGAGAGTGTGTTTGCTGGTGGTGGGTGTGAGTTGAGGCACAGTGAGCCGTTTGTGTGTGTTTGTGTATTGGTATGGGCTGTGTATTGAGCTACAGTGGGAGTGTGTATGTGTGTGTTTGTGGGTGTGTGTTCGACTAGGCTGTGCATTGAGGGTCATGGAGCTGTGCATGTGTGTGTGTGCTGACATGGGTTGGACTGTGAGTCAAATGGAGCCATGTGTGTGTGTGGGAGGGAGTTGGTATTCTAGTATACATTGTGCATTGAATCAGAGTGAACCTTGTATAAGTGTGTGTGTTTGAGTGGGCTGCAATCGGCTGTGCATTGAGTCACAATAATCCTTGTGTGTGTGTGTGTGTGTGTGTGTGTCTGTTTGTGCTGGGATAGGCACTACCTAGAGGCATAATGAGCCATACATCTGTTTGTGTGTATGTGTTTGCTGGTATGGTTTGTGCATTGAATCAATGTGAGCCTTGGGGGTGTCAAAGTGTTTGTCAGTGTCCAGGTATATGCTGTGCATTGAGTCAAATTGATCCATGTGTCTCCGTGTGTTTGTGTGTGTTTGCTGTTATGGGTTGTGCATTGAGCCACAGGGAGAGGTTTCCACGTTTGTGTGTGTGCCGTGTTTGGTGTCTGTGTGCTCTTCTAGGCTCTGATCTAACAGTGAGCTGTATCTGTGTGTGTGTGTGTGTGTGTGTTGCTTTACACTGTGCATTGAGTCTCAGTGAGCATGCGTGTGTGTTTGTGTGTGTTGGTGTGGTTGTATAGGTTGTTCATTGAGTCACATTGATCCGGCACTGTGTGTGTTTTTTGTTGTTGTAGGCTGAGCATTGTCTCATTGTGAGGTGTTTTTCTGAGTGTGTTAGTATAAGCTGTGCATTGAGACACAGTGAGTCATGTGTGTGTTTGTGTATGCACTATTATGGGCTCTGCATTTAGTCACAGTGAACTGTGTGTTTATATTTTGTGTGCTGTTATAGGAAGTGCATTGAGACACAGTGAGCCATATGTGTGTGTGTGTGTGTGTGTGTGTGTGTGTGTGCTGGTATAGGCTGTGCTTTGATGACAGTTATCAGTGTTTGTGTGTTTGTGTGTGTGTTGGTATAGGCTGAGAATTGAGTCACAGTGAAAATGCATTTGTGTTTAGGTGTGTCCCAGGGAGCCGAATATATTTTTCTGTGTGTGCGTGTGTGTCTGTATGCTGGTATAGGCTGTGAATTGCATAACGGTGAGCCATACATGTGTGTGTGTGTGTGTGTGTGTGTGCTCTTATCGACTGTGCCTTGAGTCACAGTGAGGGTGTTTCTATGTATGTGTGTGGGTACGTGTTTTCTGGTATAGGCTGTGCATTGAAACTCTGTGAGCCGTGTGTGTGCCTGAGTGCGGGTACAGGGTGTGAGTTGAGGCACCATGAGCCATAAGTGTGTGTGTTGGTGTAGGCTGCATTGAGTCTTAGTGAACTGTCTGTGTGTGTGTGTGTTGCCTGAATATGCTGTGCATTTAGTCACAGTGAGCCATGTGTATGCGTGTGTGTGATTGTCTGTGTGGTAAGATGTGCATTGAGTCACAGTGAGTAGTGTATGTGTGTTTGTGCCAGTATAGGCTGTGCATAGTCATAATTAGCCGTGTGTGTGTGTGTGCTGGTATAGGATGCTCACTGAGCCACACTGAGTGGTGTGTGTGTGTGTTTTTCTATAGCTTGAGTATAGACTATCAAAGAGAGGTGTGTGTGTGTGTGTGTCTGTGTACGAAGGTATAGGTGGTGCACTGAGTCACAGTGAGCCGTGCATGTGTGTGTGTGTGTGTGCTGATATAGGCAGTTCACTGAGTCACAGTGAGACGTGCCTGTGTTTGTTTGTGTGTGTGTCATGTTATAGGCTGAGATATGCATCACTGTGAGCCGTGTGTGTGTGTGTCTGTGTGCCACTATAGGCAGTTCATTAAGTCTCATTGATATGTGTGTATGTGTGTTTGGTATAGGCTCTGAATTCAGTCAGAGTGTGCCATTTATGTGTGTGTGTGTGTTGTATAGGCTGTGTATTCTTTCAAAGTGACTTTTTTGTGTGTGTTTGTGCAGTGATAGAATGAGCATTGAACCATAGTGAGCCATCTGTGTGTGGGTGTGCTCCTTTAGATTGTGCATCAAATCACACTGAGGCATGGGTGAGTTTGTGCTGGAATAGGCTGTGAATAAGCTCAAAATGATCTGTGTGTGTGTGTGTGCGTGCTGGTACAGGCTAGACCATACAGTCACAGTGAACCATGTGAGCATGTCTGTGTGTGTAATGGTATGGGCTGTGTATAAAGTTACAGTGAAGTCCGTGGTCTGTGTGTGCTGAAATGGGCTGGGCAATTTGTCAAAATGAGAGGTGTGTGTGTGTGTGTTTCTGCTGTTATAGGATGTGCATTGAGTCACAGTGACCATGCATGTGTGCATGTCTGTGTGTGCCCTTATAGGCTGTGAATTGACACAGTAAGCATTGTTGTGTGTATGTATCATGTGTTGTGCTATAGGCTGTGCATTCAATCACAGTAAGCCATGTGAATGTGTGTTTGCTTGTAGTGGGTGTGATTTGAGGCAGTGTGCCATTTGTGTGTGTGTGTGTGTGTGTGTTGGTATAGGCTGTGTATTGAATCACAGTGAGTGTGTGTATGCATGTGTGTCTCTGTGTGTGTGCTGGAATAGGCTGTGCACTGAGGACCAGGGAGCTGTGCATGTGTGTGCCTGCTGACATGGGATGGGTTTTGAGTCAAATGGAGCCCTCCGTGTGTGTGTGTGAGTGTGTGTGTTCTGCAATAGGCTGTGCATTGAGGACCAGGGAGCTGTGCATGTGTGTGTGTGCTGACATGGGTTGGGCTTTGAGTCAATTGGAGCCGTGTGTGTGTGTGTGTGTGTGTGTGTTCTGGTATAGTTTGGGCACTGAATCACAGTGAGCTTTGTATAAGTGTCTGTGTGTGTTTGGGTGTGCTGGAATCAGCTGTGCATTGAATCACATTAATCCTTGTGTGTGTGTGTGTGTGTGTGTGTTTGTATGTGCTGGTCTAGGCTCTGCGTGGAGTCATAATGAGCCATGCATTTGTTTGTGTGTGTGTGTTTGCTGGTATGGTTTGTGCTTTGAATCAATGTGAGACCTATGTGTGTCAATGTGTGTGTCGTTGTCCAGGTATATGTTGTGCATTGAGTCAAATTGATACATGTGTGTCCCTGCCTTTGTGTGTGTTTGTTGTTATGGGTTGTGCATTGAGTCACAGGGAAAGGTGTCCACGTTTGAGTGTGTGCTGGAATGGGCTGTGCATTGAGGCACATTGAGCCATGTTTGGTGTTTGTGTGCTGTTATAGGTTGTGCTCTGAGATAGAGTGAGCTGAATCTGTGTGTGTGTGTGCTGCTATACATTGTGCATTGAGTCACAATGACCATGTGTGCGGTGATGTGGTATAGGCTGTTCATTGAGTCACATTGATCCGTCACTGTGTGTGTTTTTTGTTGTTGTAGGCGGAGCATTGACTCATTGTGAGATGTGATTGCGAGTGCGGTAGTATAAGCTGTGAATTGAGACACACTGAGTCATGTGTGTGTTTGTGTATGTACTGTTTTGGGCTGTTCATTGAGTCACCGTGAGCTGTGTGTTTATTTGTGTGTGTTGTCATAGGAAGTGCATTGAGTCACAGTGAGATATGGGTGTGTGTGTGTGTGTGTGTGTGTGTGTGTGTGTTCTGGTTAATGTTGTGCACTGAGTCACAATGAGATATGTGTGTGTGTCTGTGTGTGCTGTATATGCTGAGCATTGAGTCACTGTCAGGTGTGTGTTTCTGCTGCTATAGGCTGTGCATGAAGTCTCATTGATAGGTGTGTGTTTGTGTGTGTGTGTCTGTGTGGTATAGGGTCTGCATTAAGTCAGAGTGTGCCATTTATGTGTGTGTGTGGCTGTGTGGGTATAGGCTGTGCATTCTTTTAAAGAGTCATTTTTGTGTGTGTTTGTGCACTTATAGACTGCATTGAACCATAGTTAGCCATTTGTGTGTGGGTGTGCTGTTTTAGATTGTGCATTGACTCACACTGAGCCATATGTGTGTTTCACTGTGTGGTGGAATAGGCTGTGAATGAATTCAAAATGAGCTGTGTGTGCCTGTGTCTGCTGGTAACAGGCTGAGCATACAGTCACAGTGAATCATGTGATCATGTCGGTGTGTGTAATGGTATGGATTGTGCATTGAGTTACACTGAAGAACGTGTGTCTGTGGGTCCTGGAATGAGATTGGGAATTTGTCAAAGTGAGAGGTGTGTGTGTTTGTGTGTGTTCTGCTGTTATAGAATGTGAATTGAGTCACAGTGACCATGCATGTGTGTTTCTCTCTGTGTGGTCTTATAGGCTGGGAACTGACACTGTGAGCGTTTTTGTGTGTATATTGCATGTGTTCTGGTATAGACTGTTCATTGAATCACAGTAAGCCATGTGTGTGTGTGTTGGCTGGTAGTGGGTGTGAGTTGAGGCACAGTGAGCCATTTGTGTGTGTGTGTGTGTGTTCTGGTTAATGCAGTGCACTGAGTCACAATTAGGTGTATATGTGCATCTGTGTGAGTTGTATATGCTGAGCATGGAGTCACTGGGAGGTGTGTGTTTGTGCTGCTATTGGCTGTGCATTAACTCTAATTGATACATGTGTATTTGTGTGTGTGTGTGTGTCTGTGTGGTATAAGCTCTGCACTAGGTCATAGTGTGCCATTTTGCGTGTTTGTGGGGGTGTTGGTATAGGTAGGGCATTGTTTCAAAGTGGCTTTTTTGTGTGTTTCTGAAATTAGAGTCTGTGCATTGAACCATAGTTTGCCATCTGTGTGTGGGTGTGCTGTTTTAGACTGTGCATTGACTCACACTGAGCCATGTGTGTGTTTCTCTGTGTGGTGGAATAGGCTGTGAATGAATTCAAAATGAGCTGTGTGTGTCTGTGTCTGCTGGTACAGGCTGAGCATACAGTCACAGTGAACCACATGAGCATGTCTGTGTGCGTAATGGTATGGACTGGGCATTGAGTTACAGTGAAGTCCGTGTGTCTCTGTTTCCTGGAATGGGCTTGGCAATATGTCAAAGTGAGAGGGGTGTGTGTGTGTGTGTGTGTGTCTGCTGTTATAGAATGTTAATTGACTCACAGTGACCATGCATGTGTGTGTGTCTGTGTGTGCTCTTATAGGCTGTGAATTGACACAGTGAGCGTTTTTGGGTATATGTCTCGTGTGTTCTGGTATAGGCTGTGCATTGAATTACAGTAAGCCGTGTGAGTCTGTGTTTGCTGGTAGAGGGTGTGAGTTGAGGCACAGTGAGCCATTTGTGTTTGTGTGTGCTGGTATCGGCTGTGCAATGAATCACATTAATCCTTGTGTGTGTTTGTTTGTGCTAGTGTAGGCTTGTCCTGGAGTAGTAATCAGCCATGACTTTGTTTGTGTGTGTGTGTTTGTGGTATGGTTTGGGTATTAAATCAATGTGAGCTTTGTGTGTGTCAATGTGGGTTTCGGTGTCCAGGTATATGCTGTGCATTGGGTCAGATTGATACATGTGTGTCCGTGTTTTTGTGTGTGTTTGCTGTTATGGGTTGTGCATTGAGTCACAGGGAGAGGTGTCCACGTTTGTGTGTGTCCTGGTATGGGCTGTGCATTGAGGCACAATGAGCCAAGTTTGGTGTTTGTGAGCTGTTATAGGCTGTGCTCTGAGTAACAGTGAGCTGTATTGTTGTGTGTGTGTGTGTCTGGGTGCGCTGCTATACACTGTGCATTGCATCACAGTGAACATGCGTTTGTGTTTGTTGGTGTGGTGGTATAGGCTCTTTATTTTGTCACACTGATCCATCGATGTGTGGGTTAATTGTAGTTGTAGGCTGAGCATTGACTCACTGTGAGGGGTGTTTGTGAGTGTGGTTGTATAAGGTGTGCACTGAGACAAAATGAGCCGTGTGTGTTTATGTATGTACTATTATGGGCTGTGCATCGAGTGAGCGTGAGCTGTGTGTTTCTTTGTGTGTGTTGTTATAGGAAGTGCATTGAATCCCAGTGAGCCATGGGAGTGTGTGTGTGTGTTCTGGTTTAAGCTGTGCACTGAATCACAATGAGGTGTGTGTGTGTGTGTTTTGTGTGCTGTATATGCTGATCATGTAGTCACTGTGAGGTGTATGTTTGTGCTGCTATAGGCTGTGCTTTTAGTCTCATTGATACGTGTGTGTGTGTCTGTGGTATAGGCTCTTCATTAGGTCAGAGTGTGCCTTTATATGTGTGTGTGAGTGTGTGTGTATAAGGTGCATTCTTTCAAAGTGGATTTTTTATGTATGTTGGTGCACTTATAGACTTGCATTGAAACTTAGTTAACTATCTGTGTGTTGGTGTGCTGTTTTAGATTGTGCATTGAGTCACACTGAATGATGAGTGTTTCTGTGTGTGCTGGAATAGGCTGTGAATGAATTCAAAATGAGCTGTGTGTGCACGTGTGTGTGTGCTGGTCCAGCCTGAGCATAAACTGACAGTGAACCATGTGAGCATGTCTGTGTGTGTAATGGTATGGGCTGTGCATTAAGTCACAGTGAAGTCCATGTGTCTGTGTGTGCTGCAATGGGCTGGGCAATTTGTCAAAGTGAGAGCCGTGTGTGTGTGTGTGTGTGTGTGTTTCTGCTGTTAGAGGATGTGCTTTGAGTCACAGTGACCATGCAGTATGTGTGTCTCTGTGTGCATTCATAGGTTGTGACTTGTCACAGTGAGCGTTTTTGTGTGTATGTACCATGTGTTCTGGTATAGGCTGTTCATTGAATCGCAGTAAGACATGTGAGAGTGTGTTTGCTGGTGGTGGGAGTGAGTTGAGGCACAGTGAGCCGTTTGTGTGTGTTTGTGTATTGGTATGGGCTGTGTATTGAGCTACAGTGGGAGTGTGTATGTGTGTGTTTGTGGGTGTGTGCTGGACTAGGCTGTGCATTGAGGACCATGGAGCTGTGCATGTGTGTGTTTGCTGACATGGGATGGACTGTGAGTCAAATGGAGCCATGTGTGTGTGTGGGAGGGAGGTGGTTTTCTAGTATACGTTGGGCATTGAATCACAGAGAACTTTGTATAAGTGTCTCTGTGTGTTTGTGTGGGCTGCAATTGGCTGTGCATTGAGTCACATTAATCCTTGTGTGGTATGGTCTGTGCATTGAGGCACAATGAGCCGAGTTTGATGTTTGTGTGCTGTTATAGGCTGTGCTCTGAGTATCAGTGAGCTGTATTGTTGTGTTTATGTGTGTGTGTGTGCTGGGATAGGCTCTTCCTAGAGTCATAATGAGCCATGCATCTGTTTGTGTGTGTGTGTTTGCTGGTATGGTTTGTGCATTGAATCAATCTGAGTATTGTGTGTGTCAAAGTGCGTGTCCTTGTCCAGGTATAGGCTGTGCATTGAGTCATATTGATCTATGTGTCTCCGTGTATTTGTGTGTGTTTGCTGTTATGGGTTGTGCATTGAGCCACAGGGAGAGGTTTCCACCTTTGTGTGTGTGCTGGTATGGGCTGTGCATTGAGGCACATTGAGCCATGTTTGGAATTTGTGTGCTTTTAAAGGCAGTGCTATGAGTAAGAGTGGGCTGAATCTGTGTGTGTGTGTGTGTGTGTGTGTGTGCTGCTATACACTCTGAATTGAGTCACAGTGAACATGCGTGTGTGTTGTTGTGGGGGTATAGGCTGTTTACTGAGTCACATTCATCTGTCGCTGTGTGGGTTCTTTGTTGTTGTAGGCTGAGCATTGACTCACTGAGCGGTGTGATTGTGAGTGCACTAGTATAAGCTGTGCATTGAGTCACAGTGAGCCATATGTGTGTTTGAGTATGTACTATTATGAAATGTGCATTTAGTCACAGTGAGCTGTGTGTTTATACGTGTGTGCTGTTATAAAAGTGTAATGAGGCACAGTGAGCCATGTGTGTGTGTGAGTGTGTTTGTTATGGTTAATGCTGTGCACTGAGTCCCAATGAGGTGTGTGTGTGTGTCTGTGTGAGCTGTATACGCTGAGCATCGAGTCACTGTGAGGTGTGTGTTGGTGCTGCCATTGGCTGTGCATTAACTCTAATTGATACATGTGTATTTGTGTGTGTGTGTGTCTGTGTGGTATAGGCGCTGCATTAGGTCATAGTGTGCCATTTTTGCGTGTTTGTGTGTGTGTTGTTGTAGGCTGTGCATTGTTTCAAAGTGGCTTTTTTGCGTGTGTTTGAGCACATAGAGACTGTGCATTGAACCATAGTTAGCCATCTGTGTGTGGGTGTGCTGTTTTAGATTGTGCATTGACTCACACTGAGCCATGTGTGTGTTTCTCTGTGTGGTGGAATAGGCTGCGAATGAATTCAAAATGAGCTGTGTGTGTCTGTGTCTGCTGGTACAGGCTGAGCATACAGTCACAGTGAACCACATGAGCATGTCTGTGTGTGTAATGGTATGGACTGGGCATTGAGTTACAATGAAGTCAGTGTGTCTGTGTTTCCTGGAATGGGCTTGGCAATATGTCAAAGTGATAGGTGTGTGTGTGTGTGTGTGCATGTGTGTCTGTTTCTGCTGTTATAGGTTGTGAATTGAGTCACAGTGACCATGCATGTGTGTGTGCCTGTGTGTGCTCTTATAGGCTGTGAATTGACACAGTGAGAGTCTTTGTGTGTTTGTCTCATGTGTTCTGGTATAAGCTGTGCATTGAATCACAGTAAGCCGTGTGAGTGTGTGATTGCTGGTAGTGGGTGTGAGTTGAGGCACAGTGAGCCGTTTGTGTGTGTGTGTGTGTTGGTAGAGGCTGTTTATTGAGTCACAGTGGGTGTGTATGCGTGTGTGTGTATTTGTGTGCTTGAATAGGCTGTGCATTGAGGACCAGGGAGCTGTGTATGTGTGCATGTGCTGACATGGGTTGGGCTTTGAGTCAAATGGAGCCATGTGTGTGTGTGTGTGTTCTGTTATAGGTTGGGCATTGAATCACTGTGAGGTGTGTATAAATGTCTGTTTGTGTTTGTGTGTGCTGGAATCGGTTGTGCATTGAGTCACATGAATCTTTGTGTGTGTGTATTTGTGTGTGTGTGTTTGTGTGTGCTGGTATAGGCTCTGCATGGAGTCATAATGAGCCGTGCATGTGTTTATGTGTGTGTGTTTGCTGGTATGGTTTGTGGATTAAATCAATGTGAGCCTTGTGTGTGTCAATGTGTGTGTCGGTGTCCAGGTATATGCTGTTCATTGAGTCGGATTGATACATCTTTGTCCGTGTGTTTGTGTGTGATTGCTGTTATGGGTTGTGCCTTGTGTCACACGGAGAGATGTCCAGGTTTGTGTGTGTCCTGGTATGGGCTGTGCCGAGGCACAATGAGCCGAGTTTGATGTTTGTGTGCTGTTATAGGCTGTGCTCTGAGTATCAGTGAGCTGTATTGTTGTGTGTGTGTGTGTGTGTGTGTGTGTGTTGCTCTACACTGTGCATTGAGTCACAGTGAACATGCGTTTGTGTTTGTTGGTTTGGTGGTATTGTCTCTTTGTTTTGTCAAACTGATCCGTCGATGTGTGGGTTAATTGAAGTTGTAGGCTGAGTATTGACTCACTGTGAGGTGTGTTTGTGAGTGTGGTTTCATAAGGTGTTCATTGAGACAAAGTGAGCCATGTGTGTGTTTGCATATGTACTATTATGGGCTGTGCATCGAGTCAGAATGAGCTGCGTGTTCATTTGTGTGTGCTGTTATAGGAAGTGCATTGAATCCCAGTGAGCCATGGTTGTGTGTGTGTGTGTTCCGGTTTATGCCTTTTTCTGAGTCACAATGAGATGTGTGTGTGTTTCTATGTGTGCTGTATATGCTGAGCATTTAGTCACTGTGAGGTGTATGTTTGTGCTGCTATAGGCTGTGCTTTTAGTCTCATTGATATGTGTGTGTGTGTGTGTGTGTGTGTGTCTGTGGTATAGGCTCTTCATTAGGTCAGAGTGTGTCATTTATATGTGTGTGTGGGTGTGTTTTTATAGGGTGCATTCGTTCAAAGTGGATTTTTATGTGTGTTTGTGCACTTCTAGACTGTGCTTTGAAACATAGCCGTCTGTGTGTGGGTGTGCTGTGTTAGATTGTGCATTGAGTCACACTGAATGATAAGTGCGTTTCTGTGTGTGCTGGAATAGGCTGTGAATGAATTCAAAATGAGCTGTGTGTGTGTTTGTGTGTGTGTGTTGGTACAGGCTGAGCATACAGTCCCAGTGAACCATGTGAGCATGTCTGTGTGTGTAATGTTATGGGCTGTGCATTAAGTTTCAGTGAAGTCCATGTGTCTGTGTGTGCTGCAATGGGCTGGGCAATTTGTGAAAGTGAGAGTCAGGTGTATGTGTGTGTTTCTGCTGTTATAGGATGTGCATTGAGTCACAGTTACCATGCAGTGTGTGTGTCTCTGTGTGCATTCATAGGCAGTGAATTGTCACAGTGATCGTTTTTGTGTGTATGTATCATGTATTGTGATAGAGGCTGTACATTGAATCACAATAAGACATTTGAGAGTGTGTTTGCTGGTGGTGGGTGTGAGTTGAGGCACAGTGAGCCGTTTGTGTGTGTTTGTGTATTGGTATGGGCTGTGTATTGAGCTACAGTGGGAGTGTGTATGTGTGTGTTTGTGGGTGTGTGTTCGACTAGGCTGTGCATTGAGGGTCATGGAGCTGTGCATGTGTGTGTGTGCTGACATGGGTTGGACTGTGAGTCAAATGGAGCCATGTGTGTGTGTGGGAGGGAGTTGGTATTCTAGTATACATTGTGCATTGAATCAGAGTGAACCTTGTATAAGTGTGTGTGTTTGAGTGGGCTGCAATCGGCTGTGCATTGAGTCACAATAATCCTTGTGTGTGTGTGTGTGTGTGTGTGTGTCTGTTTGTGCTGGGATAGGCACTACCTAGAGGCATAATGAGCCATACATCTGTTTGTGTGTATGTGTTTGCTGGTATGGTTTGTGCATTGAATCAATGTGAGCCTTGGGGGTGTCAAAGTGTTTGTCAGTGTCCAGGTATATGCTGTGCATTGAGTCAAATTGATCCATGTGTCTCCGTGTGTTTGTGTGTGTTTGCTGTTATGGGTTGTGCATTGAGCCACAGGGAGAGGTTTCCACGTTTGTGTGTGTGCCGTGTTTGGTGTCTGTGTGCTCTTCTAGGCTCTGATCTAACAGTGAGCTGTATCTGTGTGTGTGTGTGTGTGTGTGTTGCTTTACACTGTGCATTGAGTCTCAGTGAGCATGCGTGTGTGTTTGTGTGTGTTGGTGTGGTTGTATAGGTTGTTCATTGAGTCACATTGATCCGGCACTGTGTGTGTTTTTTGTTGTTGTAGGCTGAGCATTGTCTCATTGTGAGGTGTTTTTCTGAGTGTGTTAGTATAAGCTGTGCATTGAGACACAGTGAGTCATGTGTGTGTTTGTGTATGCACTATTATGGGCTCTGCATTTAGTCACAGTGAACTGTGTGTTTATATTTTGTGTGCTGTTATAGGAAGTGCATTGAGACACAGTGAGCCATATGTGTGTGTGTGTGTGTGTGTGTGTGTGTGTGTGTGCTGGTATAGGCTGTGCTTTGATGACAGTTATCAGTGTTTGTGTGTTTGTGTGTGTGTTGGTATAGGCTGAGAATTGAGTCACAGTGAAAATGCATTTGTGTTTAGGTGTGTCCCAGGGAGCCGAATATATTTTTCTGTGTGTGCGTGTGTGTCTGTATGCTGGTATAGGCTGTGAATTGCATAACGGTGAGCCATACATGTGTGTGTGTGTGTGTGTGTGTGTGCTCTTATCGACTGTGCCTTGAGTCACAGTGAGGGTGTTTCTATGTATGTGTGTGGGTACGTGTTTTCTGGTATAGGCTGTGCATTGAAACTCTGTGAGCCGTGTGTGTGCCTGAGTGCGGGTACAGGGTGTGAGTTGAGGCACCATGAGCCATAAGTGTGTGTGTTGGTGTAGGCTGCATTGAGTCTTAGTGAACTGTCTGTGTGTGTGTGTGTTGCCTGAATATGCTGTGCATTTAGTCACAGTGAGCCATGTGTATGCGTGTGTGTGATTGTCTGTGTGGTAAGATGTGCATTGAGTCACAGTGAGTAGTGTATGTGTGTTTGTGCCAGTATAGGCTGTGCATAGTCATAATTAGCCGTGTGTGTGTGTGTGTGCTGGTATAGGATGCTCACTGAGCCACACTGAGTGGTGTGTGTGTGTGTTTTTCTATAGCTTGAGTATAGACTATCAAAGAGAGGTGTGTGTGTGTGTGTGTCTGTGTACGAAGGTATAGGTGGTGCACTGAGTCACAGTGAGCCGTGCATGTGTGTGTGTGTGTGTGCTGATATAGGCAGTTCACTGAGTCACAGTGAGACGTGCCTGTGTTTGTTTGTGTGTGTGTCATGTTATAGGCTGAGATATGCATCACTGTGAGCCGTGTGTGTGTGTGTCTGTGTGCCACTATAGGCAGTTCATTAAGTCTCATTGATATGTGTGTATGTGTGTTTGGTATAGGCTCTGAATTCAGTCAGAGTGTGCCATTTATGTGTGTGTGTGTGTTGTATAGGCTGTGTATTCTTTCAAAGTGACTTTTTTGTGTGTGTTTGTGCAGTGATAGAATGAGCATTGAACCATAGTGAGCCATCTGTGTGTGGGTGTGCTCCTTTAGATTGTGCATCAAATCACACTGAGGCATGGGTGAGTTTGTGCTGGAATAGGCTGTGAATAAGCTCAAAATGATCTGTGTGTGTGTGTGTGTGCGTGCTGGTACAGGCTAGACCATACAGTCACAGTGAACCATGTGAGCATGTCTGTGTGTGTAATGGTATGGGCTGTGTATAAAGTTACAGTGAAGTCCGTGGTCTGTGTGTGCTGAAATGGGCTGGGCAATTTGTCAAAATGAGAGGTGTGTGTGTGTGTGTTTCTGCTGTTATAGGATGTGCATTGAGTCACAGTGACCATGCATGTGTGCATGTCTGTGTGTGCCCTTATAGGCTGTGAATTGACACAGTAAGCATTGTTGTGTGTATGTATCATGTGTTGTGCTATAGGCTGTGCATTCAATCACAGTAAGCCATGTGAATGTGTGTTTGCTTGTAGTGGGTGTGATTTGAGGCAGTGTGCCATTTGTGTGTGTGTGTGTGTGTGTGTTGGTATAGGCTGTGTATTGAATCACAGTGAGTGTGTGTATGCATGTGTGTCTCTGTGTGTGTGCTGGAATAGGCTGTGCACTGAGGACCAGGGAGCTGTGCATGTGTGTGCCTGCTGACATGGGATGGGTTTTGAGTCAAATGGAGCCCTCCGTGTGTGTGTGTGAGTGTGTGTGTTCTGCAATAGGCTGTGCATTGAGGACCAGGGAGCTGTGCATGTGTGTGTGTGCTGACATGGGTTGGGCTTTGAGTCAATTGGAGCCGTGTGTGTGTGTGTGTGTGTGTGTGTTCTGGTATAGTTTGGGCACTGAATCACAGTGAGCTTTGTATAAGTGTCTGTGTGTGTTTGGGTGTGCTGGAATCAGCTGTGCATTGAATCACATTAATCCTTGTGTGTGTGTGTGTGTGTGTGTGTTTGTATGTGCTGGTCTAGGCTCTGCGTGGAGTCATAATGAGCCATGCATTTGTTTGTGTGTGTGTGTTTGCTGGTATGGTTTGTGCTTTGAATCAATGTGAGACCTATGTGTGTCAATGTGTGTGTCGTTGTCCAGGTATATGTTGTGCATTGAGTCAAATTGATACATGTGTGTCCCTGCCTTTGTGTGTGTTTGTTGTTATGGGTTGTGCATTGAGTCACAGGGAAAGGTGTCCACGTTTGAGTGTGTGCTGGAATGGGCTGTGCATTGAGGCACATTGAGCCATGTTTGGTGTTTGTGTGCTGTTATAGGTTGTGCTCTGAGATAGAGTGAGCTGAATCTGTGTGTGTGTGTGCTGCTATACATTGTGCATTGAGTCACAATGACCATGTGTGCGGTGATGTGGTATAGGCTGTTCATTGAGTCACATTGATCCGTCACTGTGTGTGTTTTTTGTTGTTGTAGGCGGAGCATTGACTCATTGTGAGATGTGATTGCGAGTGCGGTAGTATAAGCTGTGAATTGAGACACACTGAGTCATGTGTGTGTTTGTGTATGTACTGTTTTGGGCTGTTCATTGAGTCACCGTGAGCTGTGTGTTTATTTGTGTGTGTTGTCATAGGAAGTGCATTGAGTCACAGTGAGATATGGGTGTGTGTGTGTGTGTGTGTGTGTGTGTGTGTGTTCTGGTTAATGTTGTGCACTGAGTCACAATGAGATATGTGTGTGTGTCTGTGTGTGCTGTATATGCTGAGCATTGAGTCACTGTCAGGTGTGTGTTTCTGCTGCTATAGGCTGTGCATGAAGTCTCATTGATAGGTGTGTGTTTGTGTGTGTGTGTCTGTGTGGTATAGGGTCTGCATTAAGTCAGAGTGTGCCATTTATGTGTGTGTGTGGCTGTGTGGGTATAGGCTGTGCATTCTTTTAAAGAGTCATTTTTGTGTGTGTTTGTGCACTTATAGACTGCATTGAACCATAGTTAGCCATTTGTGTGTGGGTGTGCTGTTTTAGATTGTGCATTGACTCACACTGAGCCATATGTGTGTTTCACTGTGTGGTGGAATAGGCTGTGAATGAATTCAAAATGAGCTGTGTGTGCCTGTGTCTGCTGGTAACAGGCTGAGCATACAGTCACAGTGAATCATGTGATCATGTCGGTGTGTGTAATGGTATGGATTGTGCATTGAGTTACACTGAAGAACGTGTGTCTGTGGGTCCTGGAATGAGATTGGGAATTTGTCAAAGTGAGAGGTGTGTGTGTTTGTGTGTGTTCTGCTGTTATAGAATGTGAATTGAGTCACAGTGACCATGCATGTGTGTTTCTCTCTGTGTGGTCTTATAGGCTGGGAACTGACACTGTGAGCGTTTTTGTGTGTATATTGCATGTGTTCTGGTATAGACTGTTCATTGAATCACAGTAAGCCATGTGTGTGTGTGTTGGCTGGTAGTGGGTGTGAGTTGAGGCACAGTGAGCCATTTGTGTGTGTGTGTGTGTGTTCTGGTTAATGCAGTGCACTGAGTCACAATTAGGTGTATATGTGCATCTGTGTGAGTTGTATATGCTGAGCATGGAGTCACTGGGAGGTGTGTGTTTGTGCTGCTATTGGCTGTGCATTAACTCTAATTGATACATGTGTATTTGTGTGTGTGTGTGTGTCTGTGTGGTATAAGCTCTGCACTAGGTCATAGTGTGCCATTTTGCGTGTTTGTGGGGGTGTTGGTATAGGTAGGGCATTGTTTCAAAGTGGCTTTTTTGTGTGTTTCTGAAATTAGAGTCTGTGCATTGAACCATAGTTTGCCATCTGTGTGTGGGTGTGCTGTTTTAGACTGTGCATTGACTCACACTGAGCCATGTGTGTGTTTCTCTGTGTGGTGGAATAGGCTGTGAATGAATTCAAAATGAGCTGTGTGTGTCTGTGTCTGCTGGTACAGGCTGAGCATACAGTCACAGTGAACCACATGAGCATGTCTGTGTGCGTAATGGTATGGACTGGGCATTGAGTTACAGTGAAGTCCGTGTGTCTGTGTTTCCTGGAATGGGCTTGGCAATATGTCAAAGTGAGA
This sequence comes from Mesoplodon densirostris, assembly GCF_025265405.1. NCBI lineage: Eukaryota > Metazoa > Chordata > Mammalia > Artiodactyla > Ziphiidae > Mesoplodon > Mesoplodon densirostris. Next base: position 2,880,849 of record NW_026778237.1, on the reverse strand, counting down.
GGGGTGTGTGTGTGTGTGTGTGTGTCTGCTGTTATAGAATGTTAATTGACTCACAGTGACCATGCATGTGTGTGTGTCTGTGTGTGCTCTTATAGGCTGTGAATTGACACAGTGAGCGTTTTTGGGTATATGTCTCGTGTGTTCTGGTATAGGCTGTGCATTGAATTACAGTAAGCCGTGTGAGTCTGTGTTTGCTGGTAGAGGGTGTGAGTTGAGGCACAGTGAGCCATTTGTGTTTGTGTGTGCTGGTATCGGCTGTGCAATGAATCACATTAATCCTTGTGTGTGTTTGTTTGTGCTAGTGTAGGCTTGTCCTGGAGTAGTAATCAGCCATGACTTTGTTTGTGTGTGTGTGTTTGTGGTATGGTTTGGGTATTAAATCAATGTGAGCTTTGTGTGTGTCAATGTGGGTTTCGGTGTCCAGGTATATGCTGTGCATTGGGTCAGATTGATACATGTGTGTCCGTGTTTTTGTGTGTGTTTGCTGTTATGGGTTGTGCATTGAGTCACAGGGAGAGGTGTCCACGTTTGTGTGTGTCCTGGTATGGGCTGTGCATTGAGGCACAATGAGCCAAGTTTGGTGTTTGTGAGCTGTTATAGGCTGTGCTCTGAGTAACAGTGAGCTGTATTGTTGTGTGTGTGTGTGTCTGGGTGCGCTGCTATACACTGTGCATTGCATCACAGTGAACATGCGTTTGTGTTTGTTGGTGTGGTGGTATAGGCTCTTTATTTTGTCACACTGATCCATCGATGTGTGGGTTAATTGTAGTTGTAGGCTGAGCATTGACTCACTGTGAGGGGTGTTTGTGAGTGTGGTTGTATAAGGTGTGCACTGAGACAAAATGAGCCGTGTGTGTTTATGTATGTACTATTATGGGCTGTGCATCGAGTGAGCGTGAGCTGTGTGTTTCTTTGTGTGTGTTGTTATAGGAAGTGCATTGAATCCCAGTGAGCCATGGGAGTGTGTGTGTGTGTTCTGGTTTAAGCTGTGCACTGAATCACAATGAGGTGTGTGTGTGTGTGTTTTGTGTGCTGTATATGCTGATCATGTAGTCACTGTGAGGTGTATGTTTGTGCTGCTATAGGCTGTGCTTTTAGTCTCATTGATACGTGTGTGTGTGTCTGTGGTATAGGCTCTTCATTAGGTCAGAGTGTGCCTTTATATGTGTGTGTGAGTGTGTGTGTATAAGGTGCATTCTTTCAAAGTGGATTTTTTATGTATGTTGGTGCACTTATAGACTTGCATTGAAACTTAGTTAACTATCTGTGTGTTGGTGTGCTGTTTTAGATTGTGCATTGAGTCACACTGAATGATGAGTGTTTCTGTGTGTGCTGGAATAGGCTGTGAATGAATTCAAAATGAGCTGTGTGTGCATGTGTGTGTGTGCTGGTCCAGCCTGAGCATAAACTGACAGTGAACCATGTGAGCATGTCTGTGTGTGTAATGGTATGGGCTGTGCATTAAGTCACAGTGAAGTCCATGTGTCTGTGTGTGCTGCAATGGGCTGGGCAATTTGTCAAAGTGAGAGCCGTGTGTGTGTGTGTGTGTGTGTGTTTCTGCTGTTAGAGGATGTGCTTTGAGTCACAGTGACCATGCAGTATGTGTGTCTCTGTGTGCATTCATAGGTTGTGACTTGTCACAGTGAGCGTTTTTGTGTGTATGTACCATGTGTTCTGGTATAGGCTGTTCATTGAATCGCAGTAAGACATGTGAGAGTGTGTTTGCTGGTGGTGGGAGTGAGTTGAGGCACAGTGAGCCGTTTGTGTGTGTTTGTGTATTGGTATGGGCTGTGTATTGAGCTACAGTGGGAGTGTGTATGTGTGTGTTTGTGGGTGTGTGCTGGACTAGGCTGTGCCTTGAGGACCATGGAGCTGTGCATGTGTGTGTTTGCTGACATGGGATGGACTGTGAGTCAAATGGAGCCATGTGTGTGTGTGGGAGGGAGGTGGTTTTCTAGTATACGTTGGGCATTGAATCACAGAGAACTTTGTATAAGTGTCTGTGTGTGTTTGTGTGGGCTGCAATTGGCTGTGCATTGAGTCACATTAATCCTTGTGTGGTATGGTCTGTGCATTGAGGCACAATGAGCCGAGTTTGATGTTTGTGTGCTGTTATAGGCTGTGCTCTGAGTATCAGTGAGCTGTATTGTTGTGTTTATGTGTGTGTGTGTGCTGGGATAGGCTCTTCCTAGAGTCATAATGAGCCATGCATCTGTTTGTGTGTGTGTGTTTGCTGGTATGGTTTGTGCATTGAATCAATCTGAGTATTGTGTGTGTCAAAGTGCGTGTCCTTGTCCAGGTATAGGCTGTGCATTGAGTCATATTGATCTATGTGTCTCCGTGTATTTGTGTGTGTTTGCTGTTATGGGTTGTGCATTGAGCCACAGGGAGAGGTTTCCACCTTTGTGTGTGTGCTGGTATGGGCTGTGCATTGAGGCACATTGAGCCATGTTTGGAATTTGTGTGCTTTTAAAGGCAGTGCTATGAGTAAGAGTGGGCTGAATCTGTGTGTGTGTGTGTGTGTGTGTGTGTGCTGCTATACACTCTGAATTGAGTCACAGTGAACATGCGTGTGTGTTGTTGTGGGGGTATAGGCTGTTTACTGAGTCACATTCATCTGTCGCTGTGTGGGTTCTTTGTTGTTGTAGGCTGAGCATTGACTCACTGAGCGGTGTGATTGTGAGTGCACTAGTATAAGCTGTGCATTGAGTCACAGTGAGCCATATGTGTGTTTGAGTATGTACTATTATGAAATGTGCATTTAGTCACAGTGAGCTGTGTGTTTATACGTGTGTGCTGTTATAAAAGTGTAATGAGGCACAGTGAGCCATGTGTGTGTGTGAGTGTGTTTGTTATGGTTAATGCTGTGCACTGAGTCCCAATGAGGTGTGTGTGTGTGTCTGTGTGAGCTGTATACGCTGAGCATCGAGTCACTGTGAGGTGTGTGTTGGTGCTGCCATTGGCTGTGCATTAACTCTAATTGATACATGTGTATTTGTGTGTGTGTGTGTCTGTGTGGTATAGGCGCTGCATTAGGTCATAGTGTGCCATTTTTGCGTGTTTGTGTGTGTGTTGTTGTAGGCTGTGCATTGTTTCAAAGTGGCTTTTTTGCGTGTGTTTGAGCACATAGAGACTGTGCATTGAACCATAGTTAGCCATCTGTGTGTGGGTGTGCTGTTTTAGATTGTGCATTGACTCACACTGAGCCATGTGTGTGTTTCTCTGTGTGGTGGAATAGGCTGCGAATGAATTCAAAATGAGCTGTGTGTGTCTGTGTCTGCTGGTACAGGCTGAGCATACAGTCACAGTGAACCACATGAGCATGTCTGTGTGTGTAATGGTATGGACTGGGCATTGAGTTACAATGAAGTCAGTGTGTCTGTGTTTCCTGGAATGGGCTTGGCAATATGTCAAAGTGATAGGTGTGTGTGTGTGTGTGTGCATGTGTGTCTGTTTCTGCTGTTATAGGTTGTGAATTGAGTCACAGTGACCATGCATGTGTGTGTGCCTGTGTGTGCTCTTATAGGCTGTGAATTGACACAGTGAGAGTCTTTGTGTGTTTGTCTCATGTGTTCTGGTATAAGCTGTGCATTGAATCACAGTAAGCCGTGTGAGTGTGTGATTGCTGGTAGTGGGTGTGAGTTGAGGCACAGTGAGCCGTTTGTGTGTGTGTGTGTGTTGGTAGAGGCTGTTTATTGAGTCACAGTGGGTGTGTATGCGTGTGTGTGTATTTGTGTGCTTGAATAGGCTGTGCATTGAGGACCAGGGAGCTGTGTATGTGTGCATGTGCTGACATGGGTTGGGCTTTGAGTCAAATGGAGCCATGTGTGTGTGTGTGTGTTCTGTTATAGGTTGGGCATTGAATCACTGTGAGGTGTGTATAAATGTCTGTTTGTGTTTGTGTGTGCTGGAATCGGTTGTGCATTGAGTCACATGAATCTTTGTGTGTGTGTATTTGTGTGTGTGTGTTTGTGTGTGCTGGTATAGGCTCTGCATGGAGTCATAATGAGCCGTGCATGTGTTTATGTGTGTGTGTTTGCTGGTATGGTTTGTGGATTAAATCAATGTGAGCCTTGTGTGTGTCAATGTGTGTGTCGGTGTCCAGGTATATGCTGTTCATTGAGTCGGATTGATACATCTTTGTCCGTGTGTTTGTGTGTGATTGCTGTTATGGGTTGTGCCTTGTGTCACACGGAGAGATGTCCAGGTTTGTGTGTGTCCTGGTATGGGCTGTGCCGAGGCACAATGAGCCGAGTTTGATGTTTGTGTGCTGTTATAGGCTGTGCTCTGAGTATCAGTGAGCTGTATTGTTGTGTGTGTGTGTGTGTGTGTGTGTGTGTGTGTTGCTCTACACTGTGCATTGAGTCACAGTGAACATGCGTTTGTGTTTGTTGGTTTGGTGGTATTGTCTCTTTGTTTTGTCAAACTGATCCGTCGATGTGTGGGTTAATTGAAGTTGTAGGCTGAGTATTGACTCACTGTGAGGTGTGTTTGTGAGTGTGGTTTCATAAGGTGTTCATTGAGACAAAGTGAGCCATGTGTGTGTTTGCATATGTACTATTATGGGCTGTGCATCGAGTCAGAATGAGCTGCGTGTTCATTTGTGTGTGCTGTTATAGGAAGTGCATTGAATCCCAGTGAGCCATGGTTGTGTGTGTGTGTGTTCCGGTTTATGCCTTTTTCTGAGTCACAATGAGATGTGTGTGTGTTTCTATGTGTGCTGTATATGCTGAGCATTTAGTCACTGTGAGGTGTATGTTTGTGCTGCTATAGGCTGTGCTTTTAGTCTCATTGATATGTGTGTGTGTGTGTGTGTGTGTGTCTGTGGTATAGGCTCTTCATTAGGTCAGAGTGTGTCATTTATATGTGTGTGTGGGTGTGTTTTTATAGGGTGCATTCGTTCAAAGTGGATTTTTATGTGTGTTTGTGCACTTCTAGACTGTGCTTTGAAACATAGCCGTCTGTGTGTGGGTGTGCTGTGTTAGATTGTGCATTGAGTCACACTGAATGATAAGTGCGTTTCTGTGTGTGCTGGAATAGGCTGTGAATGAATTCAAAATGAGCTGTGTGTGTGTTTGTGTGTGTGTGTTGGTACAGGCTGAGCATACAGTCCCAGTGAACCATGTGAGCATGTCTGTGTGTGTAATGTTATGGGCTGTGCATTAAGTTTCAGTGAAGTCCATGTGTCTGTGTGTGCTGCAATGGGCTGGGCAATTTGTGAAAGTGAGAGTCAGGTGTATGTGTGTGTTTCTGCTGTTATAGGATGTGCATTGAGTCACAGTTACCATGCAGTGTGTGTGTCTCTGTGTGCATTCATAGGCAGTGAATTGTCACAGTGATCGTTTTTGTGTGTATGTATCATGTATTGTGATAGAGGCTGTACATTGAATCACAATAAGACATTTGAGAGTGTGTTTGCTGGTGGTGGGTGTGAGTTGAGGCACAGTGAGCCGTTTGTGTGTGTTTGTGTATTGGTATGGGCTGTGTATTGAGCTACAGTGGGAGTGTGTATGTGTGTGTTTGTGGGTGTGTGTTCGACTAGGCTGTGCATTGAGGGTCATGGAGCTGTGCATGTGTGTGTGTGCTGACATGGGTTGGACTGTGAGTCAAATGGAGCCATGTGTGTGTGGGGGAGGGAGTTGGTATTCTAGTATACATTGTGCATTGAATCAGAGTGAACCTTGTATAAGTGTGTGTGTTTGAGTGGGCTGCAATCGGCTGTGCATTGAGTCACAATAATCCTTGTGTGTGTGTGTGTGTGTGTGTGTGTGTCTGTTTGTGCTGGGATAGGCACTACCTAGAGGCATAATGAGCCATACATCTGTTTGTGTGTATGTGTTTGCTGGTATGGTTTGTGCATTGAATCAATGTGAGCCTTGGGGGTGTCAAAGTGTTTGTCAGTGTCCAGGTATATGCTGTGCATTGAGTCAAATTGATCCATGTGTCTCCGTGTGTTTGTGTGTGTTTGCTGTTATGGGTTGTGCATTGAGCCACAGGGAGAGGTTTCCACGTTTGTGTGTGTGCCGTGTTTGGTGTCTGTGTGCTCTTCTAGGCTCTGATCTAACAGTGAGCTGTATCTGTGTGTGTGTGTTGCTTTACACTGTGCATTGAGTCTCAGTGAGCATGCGTGTGTGTTTGTGTGTGTTGGTGTGGTTGTATAGGTTGTTCATTGAGTCACATTGATCCGGCACTGTGTGTGTTTTTTGTTGTTGTAGGCTGAGCATTGTCTCATTGTGAGGTGTTTTTCTGAGTGTGTTAGTATAAGCTGTGCATTGAGACACAGTGAGTCATGTGTGTGTTTGTGTATGCACTATTATGGGCTCTGCATTTAGTCACAGTGAACTGTGTGTTTATATTTTGTGTGCTGTTATAGGAAGTGCATTGAGACACAGTGAGCCATATGTGTGTGTGTGTGTGTGTGTGTGTGTGTGTGTGTGCTGGTATAGGCTGTGCTTTGATGACAGTTATCAGTGTTTGTGTGTTTGTGTGTGTGTTGGTATAGGCTGAGAATTGAGTCACAGTGAAAATGCATTTGTGTTTAGGTGTGTCCCAGGGAGCCGAATATATTTTTCTGTGTGTGCGTGTGTGTCTGTATGCTGGTATAGGCTGTGAATTGCATAACGGTGAGCCATACATGTGTGTGTGTGTGTGTGTGTGTGCTCTTATCGACTGTGCCTTGAGTCACAGTGAGGGTGTTTCTATGTATGTGTGTGGGTACGTGTTTTCTGGTATAAGCTGTGCATTGAAACTCTGTGAGCCGTGTGTGTGCCTGAGTGCGGGTACAGGGTGTGAGTTGAGGCACCATGAGCCATAAGTGTGTGTGTTGGTGTAGGCTGCATTGAGTCTTAGTGAACTGTCTGTGTGTGTGTGTGTTGCCTGAATATGCTGTGCATTTAGTCACAGTGAGCCATGTGTATGCGTGTGTGTGATTGTCTGTGTGGTAAGATGTGCATTGAGTCACAGTGAGTAGTGTATGTGTGTTTGTGCCAGTATAGGCTGTGCATAGTCATAATTAGCCGTGTGTGTGTGTGTGTGCTGGTATAGGATGCTCACTGAGCCACACTGAGTGGTGTGTGTGTGTGTTTTTCTATAGCTTGAGTATAGACTATCAAAGAGAGGTGTGTGTGTGTGTGTGTCTGTGTACGAAGGTATAGGTGGTGCACTGAGTCACAGTGAGCCGTGCATGTGTGTGTGTGTGTGTGCTGATATAGGCAGTTCACTGAGTCACAGTGAGACGTGCCTGTGTTTGTTTGTGTGTGTGTCATGTTATAGGCTGAGATATGCATCACTGTGAGCCGTGTGTGTGTGTGTCTGTGTGCCACTATAGGCAGTTCATTAAGTCTCATTGATATGTGTGTATGTGTGTTTGGTATAGGCTCTGAATTCAGTCAGAGTGTGCCATTTATGTGTGTGTGTGTGTTGTATAGGCTGTGTATTCTTTCAAAGTGACTTTTTTGTGTGTGTTTGTGCAGTGATAGAATGAGCATTGAACCATAGTGAGCCATCTGTGTGTGGGTGTGCTCCTTTAGATTGTGCATCAAATCACACTGAGGCATGGGTGAGTTTGTGCTGGAATAGGCTGTGAATAAGCTCAAAATGATCTGTGTGTGTGTGTGTGTGCGTGCTGGTACAGGCTAGACCATACAGTCACAGTGAACCATGTGAGCATGTCTGTGTGTGTAATGGTATGGGCTGTGTATAAAGTTACAGTGAAGTCCGTGGTCTGTGTGTGCTGAAATGGGCTGGGCAATTTGTCAAAATGAGAGGTGTGTGTGTGTGTGTTTCTGCTGTTATAGGATGTGCATTGAGTCACAGTGACCATGCATGTGTGCATGTCTGTGTGTGCCCTTATAGGCTGTGAATTGACACAGTAAGCATTGTTGTGTGTATGTATCATGTGTTGTGCTATAGGCTGTGCATTCAATCACAGTAAGCCATGTGAATGTGTGTTTGCTTGTAGTGGGTGTGATTTGAGGCAGTGTGCCATTTGTGTGTGTGTGTGTGTGTGTGTGTTGGTATAGGCTGTGTATTGAATCACAGTGAGTGTGTGTATGCATGTGTGTCTCTGTGTGTGTGCTGGAATAGGCTGTGCACTGAGGACCAGGGAGCTGTGCATGTGTGTGCCTGCTGACATGGGATGGGTTTTGAGTCAAATGGAGCCCTCCGTGTGTGTGTGTGAGTGTGTGTGTTCTGCAATAGGCTGTGCATTGAGGACCAGGGAGCTGTGCATGTGTGTGTGTGCTGACATGGGTTGGGCTTTGAGTCAATTGGAGCCGTGTGTGTGTGTGTGTGTGTGTGTGTTCTGGTATAGTTTGGGCACTGAATCACAGTGAGCTTTGTATAAGTGTCTGTGTGTGTTTGGGTGTGCTGGAATCAGCTGTGCATTGAATCACATTAATCCTTGTGTGTGTGTGTGTGTGTGTGTGTTTGTATGTGCTGGTCTAGGCTCTGCGTGGAGTCATAATGAGCCATGCATTTGTTTGTGTGTGTGTGTTTGCTGGTATGGTTTGTGCTTTGAATCAATGTGAGACCTATGTGTGTCAATGTGTGTGTCGTTGTCCAGGTATATGTTGTGCATTGAGTCAAATTGATACATGTGTGTCCCTGCCTTTGTGTGTGTTTGTTGTTATGGGTTGTGCATTGAGTCACAGGGAAAGGTGTCCACGTTTGAGTGTGTGCTGGAATGGGCTGTGCATTGAGGCACATTGAGCCATGTTTGGTGTTTGTGTGCTGTTATAGGTTGTGCTCTGAGATAGAGTGAGCTGAATCTGTGTGTGTGTGTGCTGCTATACATTGTGCATTGAGTCACAATGACCATGTGTGCGGTGATGTGGTATAGGCTGTTCATTGAGTCACATTGATCCGTCACTGTGTGTGTTTTTTGTTGTTGTAGGCGGAGCATTGACTCATTGTGAGATGTGATTGCGAGTGCGGTAGTATAAGCTGTGAATTGAGACACACTGAGTCATGTGTGTGTTTGTGTATGTACTGTTTTGGGCTGTTCATTGAGTCACCGTGAGCTGTGTGTTTATTTGTGTGTGTTGTCATAGGAAGTGCATTGAGTCACAGTGAGATATGGGTGTGTGTGTGTGTGTGTGTGTGTGTGTGTGTGTTCTGGTTAATGTTGTGCACTGAGTCACAATGAGATATGTGTGTGTGTCTGTGTGTGCTGTATATGCTGAGCATTGAGTCACTGTCAGGTGTGTGTTTCTGCTGCTATAGGCTGTGCATGAAGTCTCATTGATAGGTGTGTGTTTGTGTGTGTGTGTCTGTGTGGTATAGGGTCTGCATTAAGTCAGAGTGTGCCATTTATGTGTGTGTGTGGCTGTGTGGGTATAGGCTGTGCATTCTTTTAAAGAGTCATTTTTGTGTGTGTTTGTGCACTTATAGACTGCATTGAACCATAGTTAGCCATTTGTGTGTGGGTGTGCTGTTTTAGATTGTGCATTGACTCACACTGAGCCATATGTGTGTTTCACTGTGTGGTGGAATAGGCTGTGAATGAATTCAAAATGAGCTGTGTGTGCCTGTGTCTGCTGGTAACAGGCTGAGCATACAGTCACAGTGAATCATGTGATCATGTCGGTGTGTGTAATGGTATGGATTGTGCATTGAGTTACACTGAAGAACGTGTGTCTGTGGGTCCTGGAATGAGATTGGGAATTTGTCAAAGTGAGAGGTGTGTGTGTTTGTGTGTGTTCTGCTGTTATAGAATGTGAATTGAGTCACAGTGACCATGCATGTGTGTTTCTCTCTGTGTGGTCTTATAGGCTGGGAACTGACACTGTGAGCGTTTTTGTGTGTATATTGCATGTGTTCTGGTATAGACTGTTCATTGAATCACAGTAAGCCATGTGTGTGTGTGTTGGCTGGTAGTGGGTGTGAGTTGAGGCACAGTGAGCCATTTGTGTGTGTGTGTGTGTGTTCTGGTTAATGCAGTGCACTGAGTCACAATTAGGTGTATATGTGCATCTGTGTGAGTTGTATATGCTGAGCATGGAGTCACTGGGAGGTGTGTGTTTGTGCTGCTATTGGCTGTGCATTAACTCTAATTGATACATGTGTATTTGTGTGTGTGTGTGTGTCTGTGTGGTATAAGCTCTGCACTAGGTCATAGTGTGCCATTTTGCGTGTTTGTGGGGGTGTTGGTATAGGTAGGGCATTGTTTCAAAGTGGCTTTTTTGTGTGTTTCTGAAATTAGAGTCTGTGCATTGAACCATAGTTTGCCATCTGTGTGTGGGTGTGCTGTTTTAGACTGTGCATTGACTCACACTGAGCCATGTGTGTGTTTCTCTGTGTGGTGGAATAGGCTGTGAATGAATTCAAAATGAGCTGTGTGTGTCTGTGTCTGCTGGTACAGGCTGAGCATACAGTCACAGTGAACCACATGAGCATGTCTGTGTGCGTAATGGTATGGACTGGGCATTGAGTTACAGTGAAGTCCGTGTGTCTGTGTTTCCTGGAATGGGCTTGGCAATATGTCAAAGTGAGAGGGGTGTGTGTGTGTGTGTGTGTGTCTGCTGTTATAGAATGTTAATTGACTCACAGTGACCATGCATGTGTGTGTGTCTGTGTGTGCTCTTATAGGCTGTGAATTGACACAGTGAGCGTTTTTGGGTATATGTCTCGTGTGTTCTGGTATAGGCTGTGCATTGAATTACAGTAAGCCGTGTGAGTCTGTGTTTGCTGGTAGAGGGTGTGAGTTGAGGCACAGTGAGCCATTTGTGTTTGTGTGTGCTGGTATCGGCTGTGCAATGAATCACATTAATCCTTGTGTGTGTTTGTTTGTGCTAGTGTAGGCTTGTCCTGGAGTAGTAATCAGCCATGACTTTGTTTGTGTGTGTGTGTTTGTGGTATGGTTTGGGTATTAAATCAATGTGAGCTTTGTGTGTGTCAATGTGGGTTTCGGTGTCCAGGTATATGCTGTGCATTGGGTCAGATTGATACATGTGTGTCCGTGTTTTTGTGTGTGTTTGCTGTTATGGGTTGTGCATTGAGTCACAGGGAGAGGTGTCCACGTTTGTGTGTGTCCTGGTATGGGCTGTGCATTGAGGCACAATGAGCCAAGTTTGGTGTTTGTGAGCTGTTATAGGCTGTGCTCTGAGTAACAGTGAGCTGTATTGTTGTGTGTGTGTGTGTCTGGGTGCGCTGCTATACACTGTGCATTGCATCACAGTGAACATGCGTTTGTGTTTGTTGGTGTGGTGGTATAGGCTCTTTATTTTGTCACACTGATCCATCGATGTGTGGGTTAATTGTAGTTGTAGGCTGAGCATTGACTCACTGTGAGGGGTGTTTGTGAGTGTGGTTGTATAAGGTGTGCACTGAGACAAAATGAGCCGTGTGTGTTTATGTATGTACTATTATGGGCTGTGCATCGAGTGAGCGTGAGCTGTGTGTTTCTTTGTGTGTGTTGTTATAGGAAGTGCATTGAATCCCAGTGAGCCATGGGAGTGTGTGTGTGTGTTCTGGTTTAAGCTGTGCACTGAATCACAATGAGGTGTGTGTGTGTGTGTTTTGTGTGCTGTATATGCTGATCATGTAGTCACTGTGAGGTGTATGTTTGTGCTGCTATAGGCTGTGCTTTTAGTCTCATTGATACGTGTGTGTGTGTCTGTGGTATAGGCTCTTCATTAGGTCAGAGTGTGCCTTTATATGTGTGTGTGAGTGTGTGTGTATAAGGTGCATTCTTTCAAAGTGGATTTTTTATGTATGTTGGTGCACTTATAGACTTGCATTGAAACTTAGTTAACTATCTGTGTGTTGGTGTGCTGTTTTAGATTGTGCATTGAGTCACACTGAATGATGAGTGTTTCTGTGTGTGCTGGAATAGGCTGTGAATGAATTCAAAATGAGCTGTGTGTGCATGTGTGTGTGTGCTGGTCCAGCCTGAGCATAAACTGACAGTGAACCATGTGAGCATGTCTGTGTGTGTAATGGTATGGGCTGTGCATTAAGTCACAGTGAAGTCCATGTGTCTGTGTGTGCTGCAATGGGCTGGGCAATTTGTCAAAGTGAGAGCCGTGTGTGTGTGTGTGTGTGTGTGTTTCTGCTGTTAGAGGATGTGCTTTGAGTCACAGTGACCATGCAGTATGTGTGTCTCTGTGTGCATTCATAGGTTGTGACTTGTCACAGTGAGCGTTTTTGTGTGTATGTACCATGTGTTCTGGTATAGGCTGTTCATTGAATCGCAGTAAGACATGTGAGAGTGTGTTTGCTGGTGGTGGGAGTGAGTTGAGGCACAGTGAGCCGTTTGTGTGTGTTTGTGTATTGGTATGGGCTGTGTATTGAGCTACAGTGGGAGTGTGTATGTGTGTGTTTGTGGGTGTGTGCTGGACTAGGCTGTGCCTTGAGGACCATGGAGCTGTGCATGTGTGTGTTTGCTGACATGGGATGGACTGTGAGTCAAATGGAGCCATGTGTGTGTGTGGGAGGGAGGTGGTTTTCTAGTATACGTTGGGCATTGAATCACAGAGAACTTTGTATAAGTGTCTGTGTGTGTTTGTGTGGGCTGCAATTGGCTGTGCATTGAGTCACATTAATCCTTGTGTGGTATGGTCTGTGCATTGAGGCACAATGAGCCGAGTTTGATGTTTGTGTGCTGTTATAGGCTGTGCTCTGAGTATCAGTGAGCTGTATTGTTGTGTTTATGTGTGTGTGTGTGCTGGGATAGGCTCTTCCTAGAGTCATAATGAGCCATGCATCTGTTTGTGTGTGTGTGTTTGCTGGTATGGTTTGTGCATTGAATCAATCTGAGTATTGTGTGTGTCAAAGTGCGTGTCCTTGTCCAGGTATAGGCTGTGCATTGAGTCATATTGATCTATGTGTCTCCGTGTATTTGTGTGTGTTTGCTGTTATGGGTTGTGCATTGAGCCACAGGGAGAGGTTTCCACCTTTGTGTGTGTGCTGGTATGGGCTGTGCATTGAGGCACATTGAGCCATGTTTGGAATTTGTGTGCTTTTAAAGGCAGTGCTATGAGTAAGAGTGGGCTGAATCTGTGTGTGTGTGTGTGTGTGTGTGTGTGCTGCTATACACTCTGAATTGAGTCACAGTGAACATGCGTGTGTGTTGTTGTGGGGGTATAGGCTGTTTACTGAGTCACATTCATCTGTCGCTGTGTGGGTTCTTTGTTGTTGTAGGCTGAGCATTGACTCACTGAGCGGTGTGATTGTGAGTGCACTAGTATAAGCTGTGCATTGAGTCACAGTGAGCCATATGTGTGTTTGAGTATGTACTATTATGAAATGTGCATTTAGTCACAGTGAGCTGTGTGTTTATACGTGTGTGCTGTTATAAAAGTGTAATGAGGCACAGTGAGCCATGTGTGTGTGTGAGTGTGTTTGTTATGGTTAATGCTGTGCACTGAGTCCCAATGAGGTGTGTGTGTGTGTCTGTGTGAGCTGTATACGCTGAGCATCGAGTCACTGTGAGGTGTGTGTTGGTGCTGCCATTGGCTGTGCATTAACTCTAATTGATACATGTGTATTTGTGTGTGTGTGTGTCTGTGTGGTATAGGCGCTGCATTAGGTCATAGTGTGCCATTTTTGCGTGTTTGTGTGTGTGTTGTTGTAGGCTGTGCATTGTTTCAAAGTGGCTTTTTTGCGTGTGTTTGAGCACATAGAGACTGTGCATTGAACCATAGTTAGCCATCTGTGTGTGGGTGTGCTGTTTTAGATTGTGCATTGACTCACACTGAGCCATGTGTGTGTTTCTCTGTGTGGTGGAATAGGCTGCGAATGAATTCAAAATGAGCTGTGTGTGTCTGTGTCTGCTGGTACAGGCTGAGCATACAGTCACAGTGAACCACATGAGCATGTCTGTGTGTGTAATGGTATGGACTGGGCATTGAGTTACAATGAAGTCAGTGTGTCTGTGTTTCCTGGAATGGGCTTGGCAATATGTCAAAGTGATAGGTGTGTGTGTGTGTGTGTGCATGTGTGTCTGTTTCTGCTGTTATAGGTTGTGAATTGAGTCACAGTGACCATGCATGTGTGTGTGCCTGTGTGTGCTCTTATAGGCTGTGAATTGACACAGTGAGAGTCTTTGTGTGTTTGTCTCATGTGTTCTGGTATAAGCTGTGCATTGAATCACAGTAAGCCGTGTGAGTGTGTGATTGCTGGTAGTGGGTGTGAGTTGAGGCACAGTGAGCCGTTTGTGTGTGTGTGTGTGTTGGTAGAGGCTGTTTATTGAGTCACAGTGGGTGTGTATGCGTGTGTGTGTATTTGTGTGCTTGAATAGGCTGTGCATTGAGGACCAGGGAGCTGTGTATGTGTGCATGTGCTGACATGGGTTGGGCTTTGAGTCAAATGGAGCCATGTGTGTGTGTGTGTGTTCTGTTATAGGTTGGGCATTGAATCACTGTGAGGTGTGTATAAATGTCTGTTTGTGTTTGTGTGTGCTGGAATCGGTTGTGCATTGAGTCACATGAATCTTTGTGTGTGTGTATTTGTGTGTGTGTGTTTGTGTGTGCTGGTATAGGCTCTGCATGGAGTCATAATGAGCCGTGCATGTGTTTATGTGTGTGTGTTTGCTGGTATGGTTTGTGGATTAAATCAATGTGAGCCTTGTGTGTGTCAATGTGTGTGTCGGTGTCCAGGTATATGCTGTTCATTGAGTCGGATTGATACATCTTTGTCCGTGTGTTTGTGTGTGATTGCTGTTATGGGTTGTGCCTTGTGTCACACGGAGAGATGTCCAGGTTTGTGTGTGTCCTGGTATGGGCTGTGCCGAGGCACAATGAGCCGAGTTTGATGTTTGTGTGCTGTTATAGGCTGTGCTCTGAGTATCAGTGAGCTGTATTGTTGTGTGTGTGTGTGTGTGTGTGTGTGTTGCTCTACACTGTGCATTGAGTCACAGTGAACATGCGTTTGTGTTTGTTGGTTTGGTGGTATTGTCTCTTTGTTTTGTCAAACTGATCCGTCGATGTGTGGGTTAATTGAAGTTGTAGGCTGAGTATTGACTCACTGTGAGGTGTGTTTGTGAGTGTGGTTTCATAAGGTGTTCATTGAGACAAAGTGAGCCATGTGTGTGTTTGCATATGTACTATTATGGGCTGTGCATCGAGTCAGAATGAGCTGCGTGTTCATTTGTGTGTGCTGTTATAGGAAGTGCATTGAATCCCAGTGAGCCATGGTTGTGTGTGTGTGTGTTCCGGTTTATGCCTTTTTCTGAGTCACAATGAGATGTGTGTGTGTTTCTATGTGTGCTGTATATGCTGAGCATTTAGTCACTGTGAGGTGTATGTTTGTGCTGCTATAGGCTGTGCTTTTAGTCTCATTGATATGTGTGTGTGTGTGTGTGTGTGTGTGTCTGTGGTATAGGCTCTTCATTAGGTCAGAGTGTGTCATTTATATGTGTGTGTGGGTGTGTTTTTATAGGGTGCATTCGTTCAAAGTGGATTTTTATGTGTGTTTGTGCACTTCTAGACTGTGCTTTGAAACATAGCCGTCTGTGTGTGGGTGTGCTGTGTTAGATTGTGCATTGAGTCACACTGAATGATAAGTGCGTTTCTGTGTGTGCTGGAATAGGCTGTGAATGAATTCAAAATGAGCTGTGTGTGTGTTTGTGTGTGTGTGTTGGTACAGGCTGAGCATACAGTCCCAGTGAACCATGTGAGCATGTCTGTGTGTGTAATGTTATGGGCTGTGCATTAAGTTTCAGTGAAGTCCATGTGTCTGTGTGTGCTGCAATGGGCTGGGCAATTTGTGAAAGTGAGAGTCAGGTGTATGTGTGTGTTTCTGCTGTTATAGGATGTGCATTGAGTCACAGTTACCATGCAGTGTGTGTGTCTCTGTGTGCATTCATAGGCAGTGAATTGTCACAGTGATCGTTTTTGTGTGTATGTATCATGTATTGTGATAGAGGCTGTACATTGAATCACAATAAGACATTTGAGAGTGTGTTTGCTGGTGGTGGGTGTGAGTTGAGGCACAGTGAGCCGTTTGTGTGTGTTTGTGTATTGGTATGGGCTGTGTATTGAGCTACAGTGGGAGTGTGTATGTGTGTGTTTGTGGGTGTGTGTTCGACTAGGCTGTGCATTGAGGGTCATGGAGCTGTGCATGTGTGTGTGTGCTGACATGGGTTGGACTGTGAGTCAAATGGAGCCATGTGTGTGTGTGGGAGGGAGTTGGTATTCTAGTATACATTGTGCATTGAATCAGAGTGAACCTTGTATAAGTGTGTGTGTTTGAGTGGGCTGCAATCGGCTGTGCATTGAGTCACAATAATCCTTGTGTGTGTGTGTGTGTGTGTGTGTGTCTGTTTGTGCTGGGATAGGCACTACCTAGAGGCATAATGAGCCATACATCTGTTTGTGTGTATGTGTTTGCTGGTATGGTTTGTGCATTGAATCAATGTGAGCCTTGGGGGTGTCAAAGTGTTTGTCAGTGTCCAGGTATATGCTGTGCATTGAGTCAAATTGATCCATGTGTCTCCGTGTGTTTGTGTGTGTTTGCTGTTATGGGTTGTGCATTGAGCCACAGGGAGAGGTTTCCACGTTTGTGTGTGTGCCGTGTTTGGTGTCTGTGTGCTCTTCTAGGCTCTGATCTAACAGTGAGCTGTATCTGTGTGTGTGTGTGTGTGTGTGTTGCTTTACACTGTGCATTGAGTCTCAGTGAGCATGCGTGTGTGTTTGTGTGTGTTGGTGTGGTTGTATAGGTTGTTCATTGAGTCACATTGATCCGGCACTGTGTGTGTTTTTTGTTGTTGTAGGCTGAGCATTGTCTCATTGTGAGGTGTTTTTCTGAGTGTGTTAGTATAAGCTGTGCATTGAGACACAGTGAGTCATGTGTGTGTTTGTGTATGCACTATTATGGGCTCTGCATTTAGTCACAGTGAACTGTGTGTTTATATTTTGTGTGCTGTTATAGGAAGTGCATTGAGACACAGTGAGCCATATGTGTGTGTGTGTGTGTGTGTGTGTGTGTGTGTGCTGGTATAGGCTGTGCTTTGATGACAGTTATCAGTGTTTGTGTGTTTGTGTGTGTGTTGGTATAGGCTGAGAATTGAGTCACAGTGAAAATGCATTTGTGTTTAGGTGTGTCCCAGGGAGCCGAATATATTTTTCTGTGTGTGCGTGTGTGTCTGTATGCTGGTATAGGCTGTGAATTGCATAACGGTGAGCCATACATGTGTGTGTGTGTGTGTGTGTGTGCTCTTATCGACTGTGCCTTGAGTCACAGTGAGGGTGTTTCTATGTATGTGTGTGGGTACGTGTTTTCTGGTATAGGCTGTGCATTGAAACTCTGTGAGCCGTGTGTGTGCCTGAGTGCGGGTACAGGGTGTGAGTTGAGGCACCATGAGCCATAAGTGTGTGTGTTGGTGTAGGCTGCATTGAGTCTTAGTGAACTGTCTGTGTGTGTGTGTGTTGCCTGAATATGCTGTGCATTTAGTCACAGTGAGCCATGTGTATGCGTGTGTGTGATTGTCTGTGTGGTAAGATGTGCATTGAGTCACAGTGAGTAGTGTATGTGTGTTTGTGCCAGTATAGGCTGTGCATAGTCATAATTAGCCGTGTGTGTGTGTGTGTGCTGGTATAGGATGCTCACTGAGCCACACTGAGTGGTGTGTGTGTGTGTTTTTCTATAGCTTGAGTATAGACTATCAAAGAGAGGTGTGTGTGTGTGTGTGTCTGTGTACGAAGGTATAGGTGGTGCACTGAGTCACAGTGAGCCGTGCATGTGTGTGTGTGTGTGTGCTGATATAGGCAGTTCACTGAGTCACAGTGAGACGTGCCTGTGTTTGTTTGTGTGTGTGTCATGTTATAGGCTGAGATATGCATCACTGTGAGCCGTGTGTGTGTGTGTCTGTGTGCCACTATAGGCAGTTCATTAAGTCTCATTGATATGTGTGTATGTGTGTTTGGTATAGGCTCTGAATTCAGTCAGAGTGTGCCATTTATGTGTGTGTGTGTGTTGTATAGGCTGTGTATTCTTTCAAAGTGACTTTTTTGTGTGTGTTTGTGCAGTGATAGAATGAGCATTGAACCATAGTGAGCCATCTGTGTGTGGGTGTGCTCCTTTAGATTGTGCATCAAATCACACTGAGGCATGGGTGAGTTTGTGCTGGAATAGGCTGTGAATAAGCTCAAAATGATCTGTGTGTGTGTGTGTGTGCGTGCTGGTACAGGCTAGACCATACAGTCACAGTGAACCATGTGAGCATGTCTGTGTGTGTAATGGTATGGGCTGTGTATAAAGTTACAGTGAAGTCCGTGGTCTGTGTGTGCTGAAATGGGCTGGGCAATTTGTCAAAATGAGAGGTGTGTGTGTGTGTGTTTCTGCTGTTATAGGATGTGCATTGAGTCACAGTGACCATGCATGTGTGCATGTCTGTGTGTGCCCTTATAGGCTGTGAATTGACACAGTAAGCATTGTTGTGTGTATGTATCATGTGTTGTGCTATAGGCTGTGCATTCAATCACAGTAAGCCATGTGAATGTGTGTTTGCTTGTAGTGGGTGTGATTTGAGGCAGTGTGCCATTTGTGTGTGTGTGTGTGTGTGTGTTGGTATAGGCTGTGTATTGAATCACAGTGAGTGTGTGTATGCATGTGTGTCTCTGTGTGTGTGCTGGAATAGGCTGTGCACTGAGGACCAGGGAGCTGTGCATGTGTGTGCCTGCTGACATGGGATGGGTTTTGAGTCAAATGGAGCCCTCCGTGTGTGTGTGTGAGTGTGTGTGTTCTGCAATAGGCTGTGCATTGAGGACCAGGGAGCTGTGCATGTGTGTGTGTGCTGACATGGGTTGGGCTTTGAGTCAATTGGAGCCGTGTGTGTGTGTGTGTGTGTGTGTGTTCTGGTATAGTTTGGGCACTGAATCACAGTGAGCTTTGTATAAGTGTCTGTGTGTGTTTGGGTGTGCTGGAATCAGCTGTGCATTGAATCACATTAATCCTTGTGTGTGTGTGTGTGTGTGTGTGTTTGTATGTGCTGGTCTAGGCTCTGCGTGGAGTCATAATGAGCCATGCATTTGTTTGTGTGTGTGTGTTTGCTGGTATGGTTTGTGCTTTGAATCAATGTGAGACCTATGTGTGTCAATGTGTGTGTCGTTGTCCAGGTATATGTTGTGCATTGAGTCAAATTGATACATGTGTGTCCCTGCCTTTGTGTGTGTTTGTTGTTATGGGTTGTGCATTGAGTCACAGGGAAAGGTGTCCACGTTTGAGTGTGTGCTGGAATGGGCTGTGCATTGAGGCACATTGAGCCATGTTTGGTGTTTGTGTGCTGTTATAGGTTGTGCTCTGAGATAGAGTGAGCTGAATCTGTGTGTGTGTGTGCTGCTATACATTGTGCATTGAGTCACAATGACCATGTGTGCGGTGATGTGGTATAGGCTGTTCATTGAGTCACATTGATCCGTCACTGTGTGTGTTTTTTGTTGTTGTAGGCGGAGCATTGACTCATTGTGAGATGTGATTGCGAGTGCGGTAGTATAAGCTGTGAATTGAGACACACTGAGTCATGTGTGTGTTTGTGTATGTACTGTTTTGGGCTGTTCATTGAGTCACCGTGAGCTGTGTGTTTATTTGTGTGTGTTGTCATAGGAAGTGCATTGAGTCACAGTGAGATATGGGTGTGTGTGTGTGTGTGTGTGTGTGTGTGTGTTCTGGTTAATGTTGTGCACTGAGTCACAATGAGATATGTGTGTGTGTCTGTGTGTGCTGTATATGCTGAGCATTGAGTCACTGTCAGGTGTGTGTTTCTGCTGCTATAGGCTGTGCATGAAGTCTCATTGATAGGTGTGTGTTTGTGTGTGTGTGTCTGTGTGGTATAGGGTCTGCATTAAGTCAGAGTGTGCCATTTATGTGTGTGTGTGGCTGTGTGGGTATAGGCTGTGCATTCTTTTAAAGAGTCATTTTTGTGTGTGTTTGTGCACTTATAGACTGCATTGAACCATAGTTAGCCATTTGTGTGTGGGTGTGCTGTTTTAGATTGTGCATTGACTCACACTGAGCCATATGTGTGTTTCACTGTGTGGTGGAATAGGCTGTGAATGAATTCAAAATGAGCTGTGTGTGCCTGTGTCTGCTGGTAACAGGCTGAGCATACAGTCACAGTGAATCATGTGATCATGTCGGTGTGTGTAATGGTATGGATTGTGCATTGAGTTACACTGAAGAACGTGTGTCTGTGGGTCCTGGAATGAGATTGGGAATTTGTCAAAGTGAGAGGTGTGTGTGTTTGTGTGTGTTCTGCTGTTATAGAATGTGAATTGAGTCACAGTGACCATGCATGTGTGTTTCTCTCTGTGTGGTCTTATAGGCTGGGAACTGACACTGTGAGCGTTTTTGTGTGTATATTGCATGTGTTCTGGTATAGACTGTTCATTGAATCACAGTAAGCCATGTGTGTGTGTGTTGGCTGGTAGTGGGTGTGAGTTGAGGCACAGTGAGCCATTTGTGTGTGTGTGTGTGTGTTCTGGTTAATGCAGTGCACTGAGTCACAATTAGGTGTATATGTGCATCTGTGTGAGTTGTATATGCTGAGCATGGAGTCACTGGGAGGTGTGTGTTTGTGCTGCTATTGGCTGTGCATTAACTCTAATTGATACATGTGTATTTGTGTGTGTGTGTGTGTCTGTGTGGTATAAGCTCTGCACTAGGTCATAGTGTGCCATTTTGCGTGTTTGTGGGGGTGTTGGTATAGGTAGGGCATTGTTTCAAAGTGGCTTTTTTGTGTGTTTCTGAAATTAGAGTCTGTGCATTGAACCATAGTTTGCCATCTGTGTGTGGGTGTGCTGTTTTAGACTGTGCATTGACTCACACTGAGCCATGTGTGTGTTTCTCTGTGTGGTGGAATAGGCTGTGAATGAATTCAAAATGAGCTGTGTGTGTCTGTGTCTGCTGGTACAGGCTGAGCATACAGTCACAGTGAACCACATGAGCATGTCTGTGTGCGTAATGGTATGGACTGGGCATTGAGTTACAGTGAAGTCCGTGTGTCTGTGTTTCCTGGAATGGGCTTGGCAATATGTCAAAGTGAGAGGGGTGTGTGTGTGTGTGTGTGTGTCTGCTGTTATAGAATGTTAATTGACTCACAGTGACCATGCATGTGTGTGTGTCTGTGTGTGCTCTTATAGGCTGTGAATTGACACAGTGAGCGTTTTTGGGTATATGTCTCGTGTGTTCTGGTATAGGCTGTGCATTGAATTACAGTAAGCCGTGTGAGTCTGTGTTTGCTGGTAGAGGGTGTGAGTTGAGGCACAGTGAGCCATTTGTGTTTGTGTGTGCTGGTATCGGCTGTGCAATGAATCACATTAATCCTTGTGTGTGTTTGTTTGTGCTAGTGTAGGCTTGTCCTGGAGTAGTAATCAGCCATGACTTTGTTTGTGTGTGTGTGTTTGTGGTATGGTTTGGGTATTAAATCAATGTGAGCTTTGTGTGTGTCAATGTGGGTTTCGGTGTCCAGGTATATGCTGTGCATTGGGTCAGATTGATACATGTGTGTCCGTGTTTTTGTGTGTGTTTGCTGTTATGGGTTGTGCATTGAGTCACAGGGAGAGGTGTCCACGTTTGTGTGTGTCCTGGTATGGGCTGTGCATTGAGGCACAATGAGCCAAGTTTGGTGTTTGTGAGCTGTTATAGGCTGTGCTCTGAGTAACAGTGAGCTGTATTGTTGTGTGTGTGTGTGTCTGGGTGCGCTGCTATACACTGTGCATTGCATCACAGTGAACATGCGTTTGTGTTTGTTGGTGTGGTGGTATAGGCTCTTTATTTTGTCACACTGATCCATCGATGTGTGGGTTAATTGTAGTTGTAGGCTGAGCATTGACTCACTGTGAGGGGTGTTTGTGAGTGTGGTTGTATAAGGTGTGCACTGAGACAAAATGAGCCGTGTGTGTTTATGTATGTACTATTATGGGCTGTGCATCGAGTGAGCGTGAGCTGTGTGTTTCTTTGTGTGTGTTGTTATAGGAAGTGCATTGAATCCCAGTGAGCCATGGGAGTGTGTGTGTGTGTTCTGGTTTAAGCTGTGCACTGAATCACAATGAGGTGTGTGTGTGTGTGTTTTGTGTGCTGTATATGCTGATCATGTAGTCACTGTGAGGTGTATGTTTGTGCTGCTATAGGCTGTGCTTTTAGTCTCATTGATACGTGTGTGTGTGTCTGTGGTATAGGCTCTTCATTAGGTCAGAGTGTGCCTTTATATGTGTGTGTGAGTGTGTGTGTATAAGGTGCATTCTTTCAAAGTGGATTTTTTATGTATGTTGGTGCACTTATAGACTTGCATTGAAACTTAGTTAACTATCTGTGTGTTGGTGTGCTGTTTTAGATTGTGCATTGAGTCACACTGAATGATGAGTGTTTCTGTGTGTGCTGGAATAGGCTGTGAATGAATTCAAAATGAGCTGTGTGTGCACGTGTGTGTGTGCTGGTCCAGCCTGAGCATAAACTGACAGTGAACCATGTGAGCATGTCTGTGTGTGTAATGGTATGGGCTGTGCATTAAGTCACAGTGAAGTCCATGTGTCTGTGTGTGCTGCAATGGGCTGGGCAATTTGTCAAAGTGAGAGCCGTGTGTGTGTGTGTGTGTGTGTGTTTCTGCTGTTAGAGGATGTGCTTTGAGTCACAGTGACCATGCAGTATGTGTGTCTCTGTGTGCATTCATAGGTTGTGACTTGTCACAGTGAGCGTTTTTGTGTGTATGTACCATGTGTTCTGGTATAGGCTGTTCATTGAATCGCAGTAAGACATGTGAGAGTGTGTTTGCTGGTGGTGGGAGTGAGTTGAGGCACAGTGAGCCGTTTGTGTGTGTTTGTGTATTGGTATGGGCTGTGTATTGAGCTACAGTGGGAGTGTGTATGTGTGTGTTTGTGGGTGTGTGCTGGACTAGGCTGTGCATTGAGGACCATGGAGCTGTGCATGTGTGTGTTTGCTGACATGGGATGGACTGTGAGTCAAATGGAGCCATGTGTGTGTGTGGGAGGGAGGTGGTTTTCTAGTATACGTTGGGCATTGAATCACAGAGAACTTTGTATAAGTGTCTCTGTGTGTTTGTGTGGGCTGCAATTGGCTGTGCATTGAGTCACATTAATCCTTGTGTGGTATGGTCTGTGCATTGAGGCACAATGAGCCGAGTTTGATGTTTGTGTGCTGTTATAGGCTGTGCTCTGAGTATCAGTGAGCTGTATTGTTGTGTTTATGTGTGTGTGTGTGCTGGGATAGGCTCTTCCTAGAGTCATAATGAGCCATGCATCTGTTTGTGTGTGTGTGTTTGCTGGTATGGTTTGTGCATTGAATCAATCTGAGTATTGTGTGTGTCAAAGTGCGTGTCCTTGTCCAGGTATAGGCTGTGCATTGAGTCATATTGATCTATGTGTCTCCGTGTATTTGTGTGTGTTTGCTGTTATGGGTTGTGCATTGAGCCACAGGGAGAGGTTTCCACCTTTGTGTGTGTGCTGGTATGGGCTGTGCATTGAGGCACATTGAGCCATGTTTGGAATTTGTGTGCTTTTAAAGGCAGTGCTATGAGTAAGAGTGGGCTGAATCTGTGTGTGTGTGTGTGTGTGTGTGTGTGCTGCTATACACTCTGAATTGAGTCACAGTGAACATGCGTGTGTGTTGTTGTGGGGGTATAGGCTGTTTACTGAGTCACATTCATCTGTCGCTGTGTGGGTTCTTTGTTGTTGTAGGCTGAGCATTGACTCACTGAGCGGTGTGATTGTGAGTGCACTAGTATAAGCTGTGCATTGAGTCACAGTGAGCCATATGTGTGTTTGAGTATGTACTATTATGAAATGTGCATTTAGTCACAGTGAGCTGTGTGTTTATACGTGTGTGCTGTTATAAAAGTGTAATGAGGCACAGTGAGCCATGTGTGTGTGTGAGTGTGTTTGTTATGGTTAATGCTGTGCACTGAGTCCCAATGAGGTGTGTGTGTGTGTCTGTGTGAGCTGTATACGCTGAGCATCGAGTCACTGTGAGGTGTGTGTTGGTGCTGCCATTGGCTGTGCATTAACTCTAATTGATACATGTGTATTTGTGTGTGTGTGTGTCTGTGTGGTATAGGCGCTGCATTAGGTCATAGTGTGCCATTTTTGCGTGTTTGTGTGTGTGTTGTTGTAGGCTGTGCATTGTTTCAAAGTGGCTTTTTTGCGTGTGTTTGAGCACATAGAGACTGTGCATTGAACCATAGTTAGCCATCTGTGTGTGGGTGTGCTGTTTTAGATTGTGCATTGACTCACACTGAGCCATGTGTGTGTTTCTCTGTGTGGTGGAATAGGCTGCGAATGAATTCAAAATGAGCTGTGTGTGTCTGTGTCTGCTGGTACAGGCTGAGCATACAGTCACAGTGAACCACATGAGCATGTCTGTGTGTGTAATGGTATGGACTGGGCATTGAGTTACAATGAAGTCAGTGTGTCTGTGTTTCCTGGAATGGGCTTGGCAATATGTCAAAGTGATAGGTGTGTGTGTGTGTGTGTGCATGTGTGTCTGTTTCTGCTGTTATAGGTTGTGAATTGAGTCACAGTGACCATGCATGTGTGTGTGCCTGTGTGTGCTCTTATAGGCTGTGAATTGACACAGTGAGAGTCTTTGTGTGTTTGTCTCATGTGTTCTGGTATAAGCTGTGCATTGAATCACAGTAAGCCGTGTGAGTGTGTGATTGCTGGTAGTGGGTGTGAGTTGAGGCACAGTGAGCCGTTTGTGTGTGTGTGTGTGTTGGTAGAGGCTGTTTATTGAGTCACAGTGGGTGTGTATGCGTGTGTGTGTATTTGTGTGCTTGAATAGGCTGTGCATTGAGGACCAGGGAGCTGTGTATGTGTGCATGTGCTGACATGGGTTGGGCTTTGAGTCAAATGGAGCCATGTGTGTGTGTGTGTGTTCTGTTATAGGTTGGGCATTGAATCACTGTGAGGTGTGTATAAATGTCTGTTTGTGTTTGTGTGTGCTGGAATCGGTTGTGCATTGAGTCACATGAATCTTTGTGTGTGTGTATTTGTGTGTGTGTGTTTGTGTGTGCTGGTATAGGCTCTGCATGGAGTCATAATGAGCCGTGCATGTGTTTATGTGTGTGTGTTTGCTGGTATGGTTTGTGGATTAAATCAATGTGAGCCTTGTGTGTGTCAATGTGTGTGTCGGTGTCCAGGTATATGCTGTTCATTGAGTCGGATTGATACATCTTTGTCCGTGTGTTTGTGTGTGATTGCTGTTATGGGTTGTGCCTTGTGTCACACGGAGAGATGTCCAGGTTTGTGTGTGTCCTGGTATGGGCTGTGCCGAGGCACAATGAGCCGAGTTTGATGTTTGTGTGCTGTTATAGGCTGTGCTCTGAGTATCAGTGAGCTGTATTGTTGTGTGTGTGTGTGTGTGTGTGTGTGTGTTGCTCTACACTGTGCATTGAGTCACAGTGAACATGCGTTTGTGTTTGTTGGTTTGGTGGTATTGTCTCTTTGTTTTGTCAAACTGATCCGTCGATGTGTGGGTTAATTGAAGTTGTAGGCTGAGTATTGACTCACTGTGAGGTGTGTTTGTGAGTGTGGTTTCATAAGGTGTTCATTGAGACAAAGTGAGCCATGTGTGTGTTTGCATATGTACTATTATGGGCTGTGCATCGAGTCAGAATGAGCTGCGTGTTCATTTGTGTGTGCTGTTATAGGAAGTGCATTGAATCCCAGTGAGCCATGGTTGTGTGTGTGTGTGTTCCGGTTTATGCCTTTTTCTGAGTCACAATGAGATGTGTGTGTGTTTCTATGTGTGCTGTATATGCTGAGCATTTAGTCACTGTGAGGTGTATGTTTGTGCTGCTATAGGCTGTGCTTTTAGTCTCATTGATATGTGTGTGTGTGTGTGTGTGTGTGTGTCTGTGGTATAGGCTCTTCATTAGGTCAGAGTGTGTCATTTATATGTGTGTGTGGGTGTGTTTTTATAGGGTGCATTCGTTCAAAGTGGATTTTTATGTGTGTTTGTGCACTTCTAGACTGTGCTTTGAAACATAGCCGTCTGTGTGTGGGTGTGCTGTGTTAGATTGTGCATTGAGTCACACTGAATGATAAGTGCGTTTCTGTGTGTGCTGGAATAGGCTGTGAATGAATTCAAAATGAGCTGTGTGTGTGTTTGTGTGTGTGTGTTGGTACAGGCTGAGCATACAGTCCCAGTGAACCATGTGAGCATGTCTGTGTGTGTAATGTTATGGGCTGTGCATTAAGTTTCAGTGAAGTCCATGTGTCTGTGTGTGCTGCAATGGGCTGGGCAATTTGTGAAAGTGAGAGTCAGGTGTATGTGTGTGTTTCTGCTGTTATAGGATGTGCATTGAGTCACAGTTACCATGCAGTGTGTGTGTCTCTGTGTGCATTCATAGGCAGTGAATTGTCACAGTGATCGTTTTTGTGTGTATGTATCATGTATTGTGATAGAGGCTGTACATTGAATCACAATAAGACATTTGAGAGTGTGTTTGCTGGTGGTGGGTGTGAGTTGAGGCACAGTGAGCCGTTTGTGTGTGTTTGTGTATTGGTATGGGCTGTGTATTGAGCTACAGTGGGAGTGTGTATGTGTGTGTTTGTGGGTGTGTGTTCGACTAGGCTGTGCATTGAGGGTCATGGAGCTGTGCATGTGTGTGTGTGCTGACATGGGTTGGACTGTGAGTCAAATGGAGCCATGTGTGTGTGTGGGAGGGAGTTGGTATTCTAGTATACATTGTGCATTGAATCAGAGTGAACCTTGTATAAGTGTGTGTGTTTGAGTGGGCTGCAATCGGCTGTGCATTGAGTCACAATAATCCTTGTGTGTGTGTGTGTGTGTGTGTGTGTCTGTTTGTGCTGGGATAGGCACTACCTAGAGGCATAATGAGCCATACATCTGTTTGTGTGTATGTGTTTGCTGGTATGGTTTGTGCATTGAATCAATGTGAGCCTTGGGGGTGTCAAAGTGTTTGTCAGTGTCCAGGTATATGCTGTGCATTGAGTCAAATTGATCCATGTGTCTCCGTGTGTTTGTGTGTGTTTGCTGTTATGGGTTGTGCATTGAGCCACAGGGAGAGGTTTCCACGTTTGTGTGTGTGCCGTGTTTGGTGTCTGTGTGCTCTTCTAGGCTCTGATCTAACAGTGAGCTGTATCTGTGTGTGTGTGTGTGTGTGTGTTGCTTTACACTGTGCATTGAGTCTCAGTGAGCATGCGTGTGTGTTTGTGTGTGTTGGTGTGGTTGTATAGGTTGTTCATTGAGTCACATTGATCCGGCACTGTGTGTGTTTTTTGTTGTTGTAGGCTGAGCATTGTCTCATTGTGAGGTGTTTTTCTGAGTGTGTTAGTATAAGCTGTGCATTGAGACACAGTGAGTCATGTGTGTGTTTGTGTATGCACTATTATGGGCTCTGCATTTAGTCACAGTGAACTGTGTGTTTATATTTTGTGTGCTGTTATAGGAAGTGCATTGAGACACAGTGAGCCATATGTGTGTGTGTGTGTGTGTGTGTGTGTGTGTGTGCTGGTATAGGCTGTGCTTTGATGACAGTTATCAGTGTTTGTGTGTTTGTGTGTGTGTTGGTATAGGCTGAGAATTGAGTCACAGTGAAAATGCATTTGTGTTTAGGTGTGTCCCAGGGAGCCGAATATATTTTTCTGTGTGTGCGTGTGTGTCTGTATGCTGGTATAGGCTGTGAATTGCATAACGGTGAGCCATACATGTGTGTGTGTGTGTGTGTGTGTGCTCTTATCGACTGTGCCTTGAGTCACAGTGAGGGTGTTTCTATGTATGTGTGTGGGTACGTGTTTTCTGGTATAGGCTGTGCATTGAAACTCTGTGAGCCGTGTGTGTGCCTGAGTGCGGGTACAGGGTGTGAGTTGAGGCACCATGAGCCATAAGTGTGTGTGTTGGTGTAGGCTGCATTGAGTCTTAGTGAACTGTCTGTGTGTGTGTGTGTTGCCTGAATATGCTGTGCATTTAGTCACAGTGAGCCATGTGTATGCGTGTGTGTGATTGTCTGTGTGGTAAGATGTGCATTGAGTCACAGTGAGTAGTGTATGTGTGTTTGTGCCAGTATAGGCTGTGCATAGTCATAATTAGCCGTGTGTGTGTGTGTGTGCTGGTATAGGATGCTCACTGAGCCACACTGAGTGGTGTGTGTGTGTGTTTTTCTATAGCTTGAGTATAGACTATCAAAGAGAGGTGTGTGTGTGTGTGTGTCTGTGTACGAAGGTATAGGTGGTGCACTGAGTCACAGTGAGCCGTGCATGTGTGTGTGTGTGTGTGCTGATATAGGCAGTTCACTGAGTCACAGTGAGACGTGCCTGTGTTTGTTTGTGTGTGTGTCATGTTATAGGCTGAGATATGCATCACTGTGAGCCGTGTGTGTGTGTGTCTGTGTGCCACTATAGGCAGTTCATTAAGTCTCATTGATATGTGTGTATGTGTGTTTGGTATAGGCTCTGAATTCAGTCAGAGTGTGCCATTTATGTGTGTGTGTGTGTTGTATAGGCTGTGTATTCTTTCAAAGTGACTTTTTTGTGTGTGTTTGTGCAGTGATAGAATGAGCATTGAACCATAGTGAGCCATCTGTGTGTGGGTGTGCTCCTTTAGATTGTGCATCAAATCACACTGAGGCATGGGTGAGTTTGTGCTGGAATAGGCTGTGAATAAGCTCAAAATGATCTGTGTGTGTGTGTGTGTGCGTGCTGGTACAGGCTAGACCATACAGTCACAGTGAACCATGTGAGCATGTCTGTGTGTGTAATGGTATGGGCTGTGTATAAAGTTACAGTGAAGTCCGTGGTCTGTGTGTGCTGAAATGGGCTGGGCAATTTGTCAAAATGAGAGGTGTGTGTGTGTGTGTTTCTGCTGTTATAGGATGTGCATTGAGTCACAGTGACCATGCATGTGTGCATGTCTGTGTGTGCCCTTATAGGCTGTGAATTGACACAGTAAGCATTGTTGTGTGTATGTATCATGTGTTGTGCTATAGGCTGTGCATTCAATCACAGTAAGCCATGTGAATGTGTGTTTGCTTGTAGTGGGTGTGATTTGAGGCAGTGTGCCATTTGTGTGTGTGTGTGTGTGTGTGTTGGTATAGGCTGTGTATTGAATCACAGTGAGTGTGTGTATGCATGTGTGTCTCTGTGTGTGTGCTGGAATAGGCTGTGCACTGAGGACCAGGGAGCTGTGCATGTGTGTGCCTGCTGACATGGG
Source organism: Mesoplodon densirostris (assembly GCF_025265405.1). Lineage (NCBI taxonomy): Eukaryota > Metazoa > Chordata > Mammalia > Artiodactyla > Ziphiidae > Mesoplodon > Mesoplodon densirostris. Next base: position 2,851,728 of record NW_026778237.1, on the reverse strand, counting down.
ATGGGTTTTGAGTCAAATGGAGCCCTCCGTGTGTGTGTGTGAGTGTGTGTGTTCTGCAATAGGCTGTGCATTGAGGACCAGGGAGCTGTGCATGTGTGTGTGTGCTGACATGGGTTGGGCTTTGAGTCAATTGGAGCCGTGTGTGTGTGTGTGTGTGTGTGTGTTCTGGTATAGTTTGGGCACTGAATCACAGTGAGCTTTGTATAAGTGTCTGTGTGTGTTTGGGTGTGCTGGAATCAGCTGTGCATTGAATCACATTAATCCTTGTGTGTGTGTGTGTGTGTGTGTGTTTGTATGTGCTGGTCTAGGCTCTGCGTGGAGTCATAATGAGCCATGCATTTGTTTGTGTGTGTGTGTTTGCTGGTATGGTTTGTGCTTTGAATCAATGTGAGACCTATGTGTGTCAATGTGTGTGTCGTTGTCCAGGTATATGTTGTGCATTGAGTCAAATTGATACATGTGTGTCCCTGCCTTTGTGTGTGTTTGTTGTTATGGGTTGTGCATTGAGTCACAGGGAAAGGTGTCCACGTTTGAGTGTGTGCTGGAATGGGCTGTGCATTGAGGCACATTGAGCCATGTTTGGTGTTTGTGTGCTGTTATAGGTTGTGCTCTGAGATAGAGTGAGCTGAATCTGTGTGTGTGTGTGCTGCTATACATTGTGCATTGAGTCACAATGACCATGTGTGCGGTGATGTGGTATAGGCTGTTCATTGAGTCACATTGATCCGTCACTGTGTGTGTTTTTTGTTGTTGTAGGCGGAGCATTGACTCATTGTGAGATGTGATTGCGAGTGCGGTAGTATAAGCTGTGAATTGAGACACACTGAGTCATGTGTGTGTTTGTGTATGTACTGTTTTGGGCTGTTCATTGAGTCACCGTGAGCTGTGTGTTTATTTGTGTGTGTTGTCATAGGAAGTGCATTGAGTCACAGTGAGATATGGGTGTGTGTGTGTGTGTGTGTGTGTGTGTGTGTTCTGGTTAATGTTGTGCACTGAGTCACAATGAGATATGTGTGTGTGTCTGTGTGTGCTGTATATGCTGAGCATTGAGTCACTGTCAGGTGTGTGTTTCTGCTGCTATAGGCTGTGCATGAAGTCTCATTGATAGGTGTGTGTTTGTGTGTGTGTGTCTGTGTGGTATAGGGTCTGCATTAAGTCAGAGTGTGCCATTTATGTGTGTGTGTGGCTGTGTGGGTATAGGCTGTGCATTCTTTTAAAGAGTCATTTTTGTGTGTGTTTGTGCACTTATAGACTGCATTGAACCATAGTTAGCCATTTGTGTGTGGGTGTGCTGTTTTAGATTGTGCATTGACTCACACTGAGCCATATGTGTGTTTCACTGTGTGGTGGAATAGGCTGTGAATGAATTCAAAATGAGCTGTGTGTGCCTGTGTCTGCTGGTAACAGGCTGAGCATACAGTCACAGTGAATCATGTGATCATGTCGGTGTGTGTAATGGTATGGATTGTGCATTGAGTTACACTGAAGAACGTGTGTCTGTGGGTCCTGGAATGAGATTGGGAATTTGTCAAAGTGAGAGGTGTGTGTGTTTGTGTGTGTTCTGCTGTTATAGAATGTGAATTGAGTCACAGTGACCATGCATGTGTGTTTCTCTCTGTGTGGTCTTATAGGCTGGGAACTGACACTGTGAGCGTTTTTGTGTGTATATTGCATGTGTTCTGGTATAGACTGTTCATTGAATCACAGTAAGCCATGTGTGTGTGTGTTGGCTGGTAGTGGGTGTGAGTTGAGGCACAGTGAGCCATTTGTGTGTGTGTGTGTGTGTTCTGGTTAATGCAGTGCACTGAGTCACAATTAGGTGTATATGTGCATCTGTGTGAGTTGTATATGCTGAGCATGGAGTCACTGGGAGGTGTGTGTTTGTGCTGCTATTGGCTGTGCATTAACTCTAATTGATACATGTGTATTTGTGTGTGTGTGTGTGTCTGTGTGGTATAAGCTCTGCACTAGGTCATAGTGTGCCATTTTGCGTGTTTGTGGGGGTGTTGGTATAGGTAGGGCATTGTTTCAAAGTGGCTTTTTTGTGTGTTTCTGAAATTAGAGTCTGTGCATTGAACCATAGTTTGCCATCTGTGTGTGGGTGTGCTGTTTTAGACTGTGCATTGACTCACACTGAGCCATGTGTGTGTTTCTCTGTGTGGTGGAATAGGCTGTGAATGAATTCAAAATGAGCTGTGTGTGTCTGTGTCTGCTGGTACAGGCTGAGCATACAGTCACAGTGAACCACATGAGCATGTCTGTGTGCGTAATGGTATGGACTGGGCATTGAGTTACAGTGAAGTCCGTGTGTCTGTGTTTCCTGGAATGGGCTTGGCAATATGTCAAAGTGAGAGGGGTGTGTGTGTGTGTGTGTGTGTCTGCTGTTATAGAATGTTAATTGACTCACAGTGACCATGCATGTGTGTGTGTCTGTGTGTGCTCTTATAGGCTGTGAATTGACACAGTGAGCGTTTTTGGGTATATGTCTCGTGTGTTCTGGTATAGGCTGTGCATTGAATTACAGTAAGCCGTGTGAGTCTGTGTTTGCTGGTAGAGGGTGTGAGTTGAGGCACAGTGAGCCATTTGTGTTTGTGTGTGCTGGTATCGGCTGTGCAATGAATCACATTAATCCTTGTGTGTGTTTGTTTGTGCTAGTGTAGGCTTGTCCTGGAGTAGTAATCAGCCATGACTTTGTTTGTGTGTGTGTGTTTGTGGTATGGTTTGGGTATTAAATCAATGTGAGCTTTGTGTGTGTCAATGTGGGTTTCGGTGTCCAGGTATATGCTGTGCATTGGGTCAGATTGATACATGTGTGTCCGTGTTTTTGTGTGTGTTTGCTGTTATGGGTTGTGCATTGAGTCACAGGGAGAGGTGTCCACGTTTGTGTGTGTCCTGGTATGGGCTGTGCATTGAGGCACAATGAGCCAAGTTTGGTGTTTGTGAGCTGTTATAGGCTGTGCTCTGAGTAACAGTGAGCTGTATTGTTGTGTGTGTGTGTGTCTGGGTGCGCTGCTATACACTGTGCATTGCATCACAGTGAACATGCGTTTGTGTTTGTTGGTGTGGTGGTATAGGCTCTTTATTTTGTCACACTGATCCATCGATGTGTGGGTTAATTGTAGTTGTAGGCTGAGCATTGACTCACTGTGAGGGGTGTTTGTGAGTGTGGTTGTATAAGGTGTGCACTGAGACAAAATGAGCCGTGTGTGTTTATGTATGTACTATTATGGGCTGTGCATCGAGTGAGCGTGAGCTGTGTGTTTCTTTGTGTGTGTTGTTATAGGAAGTGCATTGAATCCCAGTGAGCCATGGGAGTGTGTGTGTGTGTTCTGGTTTAAGCTGTGCACTGAATCACAATGAGGTGTGTGTGTGTGTGTTTTGTGTGCTGTATATGCTGATCATGTAGTCACTGTGAGGTGTATGTTTGTGCTGCTATAGGCTGTGCTTTTAGTCTCATTGATACGTGTGTGTGTGTCTGTGGTATAGGCTCTTCATTAGGTCAGAGTGTGCCTTTATATGTGTGTGTGAGTGTGTGTGTATAAGGTGCATTCTTTCAAAGTGGATTTTTTATGTATGTTGGTGCACTTATAGACTTGCATTGAAACTTAGTTAACTATCTGTGTGTTGGTGTGCTGTTTTAGATTGTGCATTGAGTCACACTGAATGATGAGTGTTTCTGTGTGTGCTGGAATAGGCTGTGAATGAATTCAAAATGAGCTGTGTGTGCACGTGTGTGTGTGCTGGTCCAGCCTGAGCATAAACTGACAGTGAACCATGTGAGCATGTCTGTGTGTGTAATGGTATGGGCTGTGCATTAAGTCACAGTGAAGTCCATGTGTCTGTGTGTGCTGCAATGGGCTGGGCAATTTGTCAAAGTGAGAGCCGTGTGTGTGTGTGTGTGTGTGTGTTTCTGCTGTTAGAGGATGTGCTTTGAGTCACAGTGACCATGCAGTATGTGTGTCTCTGTGTGCATTCATAGGTTGTGACTTGTCACAGTGAGCGTTTTTGTGTGTATGTACCATGTGTTCTGGTATAGGCTGTTCATTGAATCGCAGTAAGACATGTGAGAGTGTGTTTGCTGGTGGTGGGAGTGAGTTGAGGCACAGTGAGCCGTTTGTGTGTGTTTGTGTATTGGTATGGGCTGTGTATTGAGCTACAGTGGGAGTGTGTATGTGTGTGTTTGTGGGTGTGTGCTGGACTAGGCTGTGCATTGAGGACCATGGAGCTGTGCATGTGTGTGTTTGCTGACATGGGATGGACTGTGAGTCAAATGGAGCCATGTGTGTGTGTGGGAGGGAGGTGGTTTTCTAGTATACGTTGGGCATTGAATCACAGAGAACTTTGTATAAGTGTCTGTGTGTGTTTGTGTGGGCTGCAATTGGCTGTGCATTGAGTCACATTAATCCTTGTGTGGTATGGTCTGTGCATTGAGGCACAATGAGCCGAGTTTGATGTTTGTGTGCTGTTATAGGCTGTGCTCTGAGTATCAGTGAGCTGTATTGTTGTGTTTATGTGTGTGTGTGTGCTGGGATAGGCTCTTCCTAGAGTCATAATGAGCCATGCATCTGTTTGTGTGTGTGTGTTTGCTGGTATGGTTTGTGCATTGAATCAATCTGAGTATTGTGTGTGTCAAAGTGCGTGTCCTTGTCCAGGTATAGGCTGTGCATTGAGTCATATTGATCTATGTGTCTCCGTGTATTTGTGTGTGTTTGCTGTTATGGGTTGTGCATTGAGCCACAGGGAGAGGTTTCCACCTTTGTGTGTGTGCTGGTATGGGCTGTGCATTGAGGCACATTGAGCCATGTTTGGAATTTGTGTGCTTTTAAAGGCAGTGCTATGAGTAAGAGTGGGCTGAATCTGTGTGTGTGTGTGTGTGTGTGTGTGTGCTGCTATACACTCTGAATTGAGTCACAGTGAACATGCGTGTGTGTTGTTGTGGGGGTATAGGCTGTTTACTGAGTCACATTCATCTGTCGCTGTGTGGGTTCTTTGTTGTTGTAGGCTGAGCATTGACTCACTGAGCGGTGTGATTGTGAGTGCACTAGTATAAGCTGTGCATTGAGTCACAGTGAGCCATATGTGTGTTTGAGTATGTACTATTATGAAATGTGCATTTAGTCACAGTGAGCTGTGTGTTTATACGTGTGTGCTGTTATAAAAGTGTAATGAGGCACAGTGAGCCATGTGTGTGTGTGAGTGTGTTTGTTATGGTTAATGCTGTGCACTGAGTCCCAATGAGGTGTGTGTGTGTGTCTGTGTGAGCTGTATACGCTGAGCATCGAGTCACTGTGAGGTGTGTGTTGGTGCTGCCATTGGCTGTGCATTAACTCTAATTGATACATGTGTATTTGTGTGTGTGTGTGTCTGTGTGGTATAGGCGCTGCATTAGGTCATAGTGTGCCATTTTTGCGTGTTTGTGTGTGTGTTGTTGTAGGCTGTGCATTGTTTCAAAGTGGCTTTTTTGCGTGTGTTTGAGCACATAGAGACTGTGCATTGAACCATAGTTAGCCATCTGTGTGTGGGTGTGCTGTTTTAGATTGTGCATTGACTCACACTGAGCCATGTGTGTGTTTCTCTGTGTGGTGGAATAGGCTGCGAATGAATTCAAAATGAGCTGTGTGTGTCTGTGTCTGCTGGTACAGGCTGAGCATACAGTCACAGTGAACCACATGAGCATGTCTGTGTGTGTAATGGTATGGACTGGGCATTGAGTTACAATGAAGTCAGTGTGTCTGTGTTTCCTGGAATGGGCTTGGCAATATGTCAAAGTGATAGGTGTGTGTGTGTGTGTGTGTGCATGTGTGTCTGTTTCTGCTGTTATAGGTTGTGAATTGAGTCACAGTGACCATGCATGTGTGTGTGCCTGTGTGTGCTCTTATAGGCTGTGAATTGACACAGTGAGAGTCTTTGTGTGTTTGTCTCATGTGTTCTGGTATAAGCTGTGCATTGAATCACAGTAAGCCGTGTGAGTGTGTGATTGCTGGTAGTGGGTGTGAGTTGAGGCACAGTGAGCCGTTTGTGTGTGTGTGTGTGTGTTGGTAGAGGCTGTTTATTGAGTCACAGTGGGTGTGTATGCGTGTGTGTGTATTTGTGTGCTTGAATAGGCTGTGCATTGAGGACCAGGGAGCTGTGTATGTGTGCATGTGCTGACATGGGTTGGGCTTTGAGTCAAATGGAGCCATGTGTGTGTGTGTGTGTTCTGTTATAGGTTGGGCATTGAATCACTGTGAGGTGTGTATAAATGTCTGTTTGTGTTTGTGTGTGCTGGAATCGGTTGTGCATTGAGTCACATGAATCTTTGTGTGTGTGTATTTGTGTGTGTGTGTTTGTGTGTGCTGGTATAGGCTCTGCATGGAGTCATAATGAGCCGTGCATGTGTTTATGTGTGTGTGTTTGCTGGTATGGTTTGTGGATTAAATCAATGTGAGCCTTGTGTGTGTCAATGTGTGTGTCGGTGTCCAGGTATATGCTGTTCATTGAGTCGGATTGATACATCTTTGTCCGTGTGTTTGTGTGTGATTGCTGTTATGGGTTGTGCCTTGTGTCACACGGAGAGATGTCCAGGTTTGTGTGTGTCCTGGTATGGGCTGTGCCGAGGCACAATGAGCCGAGTTTGATGTTTGTGTGCTGTTATAGGCTGTGCTCTGAGTATCAGTGAGCTGTATTGTTGTGTGTGTGTGTGTGTGTGTGTGTGTGTTGCTCTACACTGTGCATTGAGTCACAGTGAACATGCGTTTGTGTTTGTTGGTTTGGTGGTATTGTCTCTTTGTTTTGTCAAACTGATCCGTCGATGTGTGGGTTAATTGAAGTTGTAGGCTGAGTATTGACTCACTGTGAGGTGTGTTTGTGAGTGTGGTTTCATAAGGTGTTCATTGAGACAAAGTGAGCCATGTGTGTGTTTGCATATGTACTATTATGGGCTGTGCATCGAGTCAGAATGAGCTGCGTGTTCATTTGTGTGTGCTGTTATAGGAAGTGCATTGAATCCCAGTGAGCCATGGTTGTGTGTGTGTGTGTTCCGGTTTATGCCTTTTTCTGAGTCACAATGAGATGTGTGTGTGTTTCTATGTGTGCTGTATATGCTGAGCATTTAGTCACTGTGAGGTGTATGTTTGTGCTGCTATAGGCTGTGCTTTTAGTCTCATTGATATGTGTGTGTGTGTGTGTGTGTGTGTGTCTGTGGTATAGGCTCTTCATTAGGTCAGAGTGTGTCATTTATATGTGTGTGTGGGTGTGTTTTTATAGGGTGCATTCGTTCAAAGTGGATTTTTATGTGTGTTTGTGCACTTCTAGACTGTGCTTTGAAACATAGCCGTCTGTGTGTGGGTGTGCTGTGTTAGATTGTGCATTGAGTCACACTGAATGATAAGTGCGTTTCTGTGTGTGCTGGAATAGGCTGTGAATGAATTCAAAATGAGCTGTGTGTGTGTTTGTGTGTGTGTGTTGGTACAGGCTGAGCATACAGTCCCAGTGAACCATGTGAGCATGTCTGTGTGTGTAATGTTATGGGCTGTGCATTAAGTTTCAGTGAAGTCCATGTGTCTGTGTGTGCTGCAATGGGCTGGGCAATTTGTGAAAGTGAGAGTCAGGTGTATGTGTGTGTTTCTGCTGTTATAGGATGTGCATTGAGTCACAGTTACCATGCAGTGTGTGTGTCTCTGTGTGCATTCATAGGCAGTGAATTGTCACAGTGATCGTTTTTGTGTGTATGTATCATGTATTGTGATAGAGGCTGTACATTGAATCACAATAAGACATTTGAGAGTGTGTTTGCTGGTGGTGGGTGTGAGTTGAGGCACAGTGAGCCGTTTGTGTGTGTTTGTGTATTGGTATGGGCTGTGTATTGAGCTACAGTGGGAGTGTGTATGTGTGTGTTTGTGGGTGTGTGTTCGACTAGGCTGTGCATTGAGGGTCATGGAGCTGTGCATGTGTGTGTGTGCTGACATGGGTTGGACTGTGAGTCAAATGGAGCCATGTGTGTGTGTGGGAGGGAGTTGGTATTCTAGTATACATTGTGCATTGAATCAGAGTGAACCTTGTATAAGTGTGTGTGTTTGAGTGGGCTGCAATCGGCTGTGCATTGAGTCACAATAATCCTTGTGTGTGTGTGTGTGTGTGTGTGTGTGTCTGTTTGTGCTGGGATAGGCACTACCTAGAGGCATAATGAGCCATACATCTGTTTGTGTGTATGTGTTTGCTGGTATGGTTTGTGCATTGAATCAATGTGAGCCTTGGGGGTGTCAAAGTGTTTGTCAGTGTCCAGGTATATGCTGTGCATTGAGTCAAATTGATCCATGTGTCTCCGTGTGTTTGTGTGTGTTTGCTGTTATGGGTTGTGCATTGAGCCACAGGGAGAGGTTTCCACGTTTGTGTGTGTGCCGTGTTTGGTGTCTGTGTGCTCTTCTAGGCTCTGATCTAACAGTGAGCTGTATCTGTGTGTGTGTGTGTGTGTGTGTTGCTTTACACTGTGCATTGAGTCTCAGTGAGCATGCGTGTGTGTTTGTGTGTGTTGGTGTGGTTGTATAGGTTGTTCATTGAGTCACATTGATCCGGCACTGTGTGTGTTTTTTGTTGTTGTAGGCTGAGCATTGTCTCATTGTGAGGTGTTTTTCTGAGTGTGTTAGTATAAGCTGTGCATTGAGACACAGTGAGTCATGTGTGTGTTTGTGTATGCACTATTATGGGCTCTGCATTTAGTCACAGTGAACTGTGTGTTTATATTTTGTGTGCTGTTATAGGAAGTGCATTGAGACACAGTGAGCCATATGTGTGTGTGTGTGTGTGTGTGTGTGTGTGTGTGCTGGTATAGGCTGTGCTTTGATGACAGTTATCAGTGTTTGTGTGTTTGTGTGTGTGTTGGTATAGGCTGAGAATTGAGTCACAGTGAAAATGCATTTGTGTTTAGGTGTGTCCCAGGGAGCCGAATATATTTTTCTGTGTGTGCGTGTGTGTCTGTATGCTGGTATAGGCTGTGAATTGCATAACGGTGAGCCATACATGTGTGTGTGTGTGTGTGTGTGTGTGCTCTTATCGACTGTGCCTTGAGTCACAGTGAGGGTGTTTCTATGTATGTGTGTGGGTACGTGTTTTCTGGTATAGGCTGTGCATTGAAACTCTGTGAGCCGTGTGTGTGCCTGAGTGCGGGTACAGGGTGTGAGTTGAGGCACCATGAGCCATAAGTGTGTGTGTTGGTGTAGGCTGCATTGAGTCTTAGTGAACTGTCTGTGTGTGTGTGTGTTGCCTGAATATGCTGTGCATTTAGTCACAGTGAGCCATGTGTATGCGTGTGTGTGATTGTCTGTGTGGTAAGATGTGCATTGAGTCACAGTGAGTAGTGTATGTGTGTTTGTGCCAGTATAGGCTGTGCATAGTCATAATTAGCCGTGTGTGTGTGTGTGCTGGTATAGGATGCTCACTGAGCCACACTGAGTGGTGTGTGTGTGTGTTTTTCTATAGCTTGAGTATAGACTATCAAAGAGAGGTGTGTGTGTGTGTGTGTGTCTGTGTACGAAGGTATAGGTGGTGCACTGAGTCACAGTGAGCCGTGCATGTGTGTGTGTGTGTGTGCTGATATAGGCAGTTCACTGAGTCACAGTGAGACGTGCCTGTGTTTGTTTGTGTGTGTGTCATGTTATAGGCTGAGATATGCATCACTGTGAGCCGTGTGTGTGTGTGTCTGTGTGCCACTATAGGCAGTTCATTAAGTCTCATTGATATGTGTGTATGTGTGTTTGGTATAGGCTCTGAATTCAGTCAGAGTGTGCCATTTATGTGTGTGTGTGTGTTGTATAGGCTGTGTATTCTTTCAAAGTGACTTTTTTGTGTGTGTTTGTGCAGTGATAGAATGAGCATTGAACCATAGTGAGCCATCTGTGTGTGGGTGTGCTCCTTTAGATTGTGCATCAAATCACACTGAGGCATGGGTGAGTTTGTGCTGGAATAGGCTGTGAATAAGCTCAAAATGATCTGTGTGTGTGTGTGTGCGTGCTGGTACAGGCTAGACCATACAGTCACAGTGAACCATGTGAGCATGTCTGTGTGTGTAATGGTATGGGCTGTGTATAAAGTTACAGTGAAGTCCGTGGTCTGTGTGTGCTGAAATGGGCTGGGCAATTTGTCAAAATGAGAGGTGTGTGTGTGTGTGTTTCTGCTGTTATAGGATGTGCATTGAGTCACAGTGACCATGCATGTGTGCATGTCTGTGTGTGCCCTTATAGGCTGTGAATTGACACAGTAAGCATTGTTGTGTGTATGTATCATGTGTTGTGCTATAGGCTGTGCATTCAATCACAGTAAGCCATGTGAATGTGTGTTTGCTTGTAGTGGGTGTGATTTGAGGCAGTGTGCCGTTTGTGTGTGTGTGTGTGTGTGTGTGTGTTGGTATAGGCTGTGTATTGAATCACAGTGAGTGTGTGTATGCATGTGTGTCTCTGTGTGTGTGCTGGAATAGGCTGTGCACTGAGGACCAGGGAGCTGTGCATGTGTGTGCCTGCTGACATGGGATGGGTTTTGAGTCAAATGGAGCCCTCCGTGTGTGTGTGTGAGTGTGTGTGTTCTGCAATAGGCTGTGCATTGAGGACCAGGGAGCTGTGCATGTGTGTGTGTGCTGACATGGGTTGGGCTTTGAGTCAATTGGAGCCGTGTGTGTGTGTGTGTGTGTGTGTGTGTTCTGGTATAGTTTGGGCACTGAATCACAGTGAGCTTTGTATAAGTGTCTGTGTGTGTTTGGGTGTGCTGGAATCAGCTGTGCATTGAATCACATTAATCCTTGTGTGTGTGTGTGTGTGTGTGTGTGTGTTTGTATGTGCTGGTCTAGGCTCTGCGTGGAGTCATAATGAGCCATGCATTTGTTTGTGTGTGTGTGTTTGCTGGTATGGTTTGTGCTTTGAATCAATGTGAGACCTATGTGTGTCAATGTGTGTGTCGTTGTCCAGGTATATGTTGTGCATTGAGTCAAATTGATACATGTGTGTCCCTGCCTTTGTGTGTGTTTGTTGTTATGGGTTGTGCATTGAGTCACAGGGAAAGGTGTCCACGTTTGAGTGTGTGCTGGAATGGGCTGTGCATTGAGGCACATTGAGCCATGTTTGGTGTTTGTGTGCTGTTATAGGTTGTGCTCTGAGATAGAGTGAGCTGAATCTGTGTGTGTGTGTGTGTGTGTGTGCTGCTATACATTGTGCATTGAGTCACAATGACCATGTGTGCGGTGATGTGGTATAGGCTGTTCATTGAGTCACATTGATCCGTCACTGTGTGTGTTTTTTGTTGTTGTAGGCGGAGCATTGACTCATTGTGAGATGTGATTGCGAGTGCGGTAGTATAAGCTGTGAATTGAGACACACTGAGTCATGTGTGTGTTTGTGTATGTACTGTTTTGGGCTGTTCATTGAGTCACCGTGAGCTGTGTGTTTATTTGTGTGTGTTGTCATAGGAAGTGCATTGAGTCACAGTGAGATATGGGTGTGTGTGTGTGTGTGTGTGTGTGTGTTCTGGTTAATGTTGTGCACTGAGTCACAATGAGATATGTGTGTGTGTCTGTGTGTGCTGTATACGCTGAGCATTGAGTCACTGTCAGGTGTGTGTTTCTGCTGCTATAGGCTGTGCATGAAGTCTCATTGATAGGTGTGTGTTTGTGTGTGTGTGTCTGTGTGGTATAGGGTCTGCATTAAGTCAGAGTGTGCCATTTATGTGTGTGTGTGGCTGTGTGGGTATAGGCTGTGCATTCTTTTAAAGAGTCATTTTTGTGTGTGTTTGTGCACTTATAGACTGCATTGAACCATAGTTAGCCATTTGTGTGTGGGTGTGCTGTTTTAGATTGTGCATTGACTCACACTGAGCCATATGTGTGTTTCACTGTGTGGTGGAATAGGCTGTGAATGAATTCAAAATGAGCTGTGTGTGCCTGTGTCTGCTGGTAACAGGCTGAGCATACAGTCACAGTGAATCATGTGATCATGTCGGTGTGTGTAATGGTATGGATTGTGCATTGAGTTACACTGAAGAACGTGTGTCTGTGGGTCCTGGAATGAGATTGGGAATTTGTCAAAGTGAGAGGTGTGTGTGTTTGTGTGTGTTCTGCTGTTATAGAATGTGAATTGAGTCACAGTGACCATGCATGTGTGTTTCTCTCTGTGTGGTCTTATAGGCTGGGAACTGACACTGTGAGCGTTTTTGTGTGTATATTGCATGTGTTCTGGTATAGACTGTTCATTGAATCACAGTAAGCCATGTGTGTGTGTGTTGGCTGGTAGTGGGTGTGAGTTGAGGCACAGTGAGCCATTTGTGTGTGTGTGTGTGTGTTCTGGTTAATGCAGTGCACTGAGTCACAATTAGGTGTATATGTGCATCTGTGTGAGTTGTATATGCTGAGCATGGAGTCACTGGGAGGTGTGTGTTTGTGCTGCTATTGGCTGTGCATTAACTCTAATTGATACATGTGTATTTGTGTGTGTGTGTGTGTCTGTGTGGTATAAGCTCTGCACTAGGTCATAGTGTGCCATTTTGCGTGTTTGTGGGGGTGTTGGTATAGGTAGGGCATTGTTTCAAAGTGGCTTTTTTGTGTGTTTCTGAAATTAGAGTCTGTGCATTGAACCATAGTTTGCCATCTGTGTGTGGGTGTGCTGTTTTAGACTGTGCATTGACTCACACTGAGCCATGTGTGTGTTTCTCTGTGTGGTGGAATAGGCTGTGAATGAATTCAAAATGAGCTGTGTGTGTCTGTGTCTGCTGGTACAGGCTGAGCATACAGTCACAGTGAACCACATGAGCATGTCTGTGTGCGTAATGGTATGGACTGGGCATTGAGTTACAGTGAAGTCCGTGTGTCTGTGTTTCCTGGAATGGGCTTGGCAATATGTCAAAGTGAGAGGGGTGTGTGTGTGTGTGTGTGTGTCTGCTGTTATAGAATGTTAATTGACTCACAGTGACCATGCATGTGTGTGTGTCTGTGTGTGCTCTTATAGGCTGTGAATTGACACAGTGAGCGTTTTTGGGTATATGTCTCGTGTGTTCTGGTATAGGCTGTGCATTGAATTACAGTAAGCCGTGTGAGTCTGTGTTTGCTGGTAGAGGGTGTGAGTTGAGGCACAGTGAGCCATTTGTGTTTGTGTGTGCTGGTATCGGCTGTGCAATGAATCACATTAATCCTTGTGTGTGTTTGTTTGTGCTAGTGTAGGCTTGTCCTGGAGTAGTAATCAGCCATGACTTTGTTTGTGTGTGTGTGTTTGTGGTATGGTTTGGGTATTAAATCAATGTGAGCTTTGTGTGTGTCAATGTGGGTTTCGGTGTCCAGGTATATGCTGTGCATTGGGTCAGATTGATACATGTGTGTCCGTGTTTTTGTGTGTGTTTGCTGTTATGGGTTGTGCATTGAGTCACAGGGAGAGGTGTCCACGTTTGTGTGTGTCCTGGTATGGGCTGTGCATTGAGGCACAATGAGCCAAGTTTGGTGTTTGTGAGCTGTTATAGGCTGTGCTCTGAGTAACAGTGAGCTGTATTGTTGTGTGTGTGTGTGTCTGGGTGCGCTGCTATACACTGTGCATTGCATCACAGTGAACATGCGTTTGTGTTTGTTGGTGTGGTGGTATAGGCTCTTTATTTTGTCACACTGATCCATCGATGTGTGGGTTAATTGTAGTTGTAGGCTGAGCATTGACTCACTGTGAGGGGTGTTTGTGAGTGTGGTTGTATAAGGTGTGCACTGAGACAAAATGAGCCGTGTGTGTTTATGTATGTACTATTATGGGCTGTGCATCGAGTGAGCGTGAGCTGTGTGTTTCTTTGTGTGTGTTGTTATAGGAAGTGCATTGAATCCCAGTGAGCCATGGGAGTGTGTGTGTGTGTTCTGGTTTAAGCTGTGCACTGAATCACAATGAGGTGTGTGTGTGTGTGTTTTGTGTGCTGTATATGCTGATCATGTAGTCACTGTGAGGTGTATGTTTGTGCTGCTATAGGCTGTGCTTTTAGTCTCATTGATACGTGTGTGTGTGTCTGTGGTATAGGCTCTTCATTAGGTCAGAGTGTGCCTTTATATGTGTGTGTGAGTGTGTTTGTATAGGGTGCATTCTTTCAAAGTGGATTTTTTATGTATGTTGGTGCACTTATAGACTTGCATTGAAACTTAGTTAACTATCTGTGTGTTGGTGTGCTGTTTTAGATTGTGCATTGAGTCACACTGAATGATGAGTGTTTCTGTGTGTGCTGGAATAGGCTGTGAATGAATTCAAAATGAGCTGTGTGTGCACGTGTGTGTGTGCTGGTCCAGCCTGAGCATAAACTGACAGTGAACCATGTGAGCATGTCTGTGTGTGTAATGGTATGGGCTGTGCATTAAGTCACAGTGAAGTCCATGTGTCTGTGTGTGCTGCAATGGGCTGGGCAATTTGTCAAAGTGAGAGCCGTGTGTGTGTGTGTGTGTGTGTGTTTCTGCTGTTAGAGGATGTGCTTTGAGTCACAGTGACCATGCAGTATGTGTGTCTCTGTGTGCATTCATAGGTTGTGACTTGTCACAGTGAGCGTTTTTGTGTGTATGTACCATGTGTTCTGGTATAGGCTGTTCATTGAATCGCAGTAAGACATGTGAGAGTGTGTTTGCTGGTGGTGGGAGTGAGTTGAGGCACAGTGAGCCGTTTGTGTGTGTTTGTGTATTGGTATGGGCTGTGTATTGAGCTACAGTGGGAGTGTGTATGTGTGTGTTTGTGGGTGTGTGCTGGACTAGGCTGTGCATTGAGGACCATGGAGCTGTGCATGTGTGTGTTTGCTGACATGGGATGGACTGTGAGTCAAATGGAGCCATGTGTGTGTGTGGGAGGGAGGTGGTTTTCTAGTATACGTTGGGCATTGAATCACAGAGAACTTTGTATAAGTGTCTGTGTGTGTTTGTGTGGGCTGCAATTGGCTGTGCATTGAGTCACATTAATCCTTGTGTGGTATGGTCTGTGCATTGAGGCACAATGAGCCGAGTTTGATGTTTGTGTGCTGTTATAGGCTGTGCTCTGAGTATCAGTGAGCTGTATTGTTGTGTTTATGTGTGTGTGTGTGCTGGGATAGGCTCTTCCTAGAGTCATAATGAGCCATGCATCTGTTTGTGTGTGTGTGTTTGCTGGTATGGTTTGTGCATTGAATCAATCTGAGTATTGTGTGTGTCAAAGTGCGTGTCCTTGTCCAGGTATAGGCTGTGCATTGAGTCATATTGATCTATGTGTCTCCGTGTATTTGTGTGTGTTTGCTGTTATGGGTTGTGCATTGAGCCACAGGGAGAGGTTTCCACCTTTGTGTGTGTGCTGGTATGGGCTGTGCATTGAGGCACATTGAGCCATGTTTGGAATTTGTGTGCTTTTAAAGGCAGTGCTATGAGTAAGAGTGGGCTGAATCTGTGTGTGTGTGTGTGTGTGTGTGTGTGCTGCTATACACTCTGAATTGAGTCACAGTGAACATGCGTGTGTGTTGTTGTGGGGGTATAGGCTGTTTACTGAGTCACATTCATCTGTCGCTGTGTGGGTTCTTTGTTGTTGTAGGCTGAGCATTGACTCACTGAGCGGTGTGATTGTGAGTGCACTAGTATAAGCTGTGCATTGAGTCACAGTGAGCCATATGTGTGTTTGAGTATGTACTATTATGAAATGTGCATTTAGTCACAGTGAGCTGTGTGTTTATACGTGTGTGCTGTTATAAAAGTGTAATGAGGCACAGTGAGCCATGTGTGTGTGTGAGTGTGTTTGTTATGGTTAATGCTGTGCACTGAGTCCCAATGAGGTGTGTGTGTGTGTCTGTGTGAGCTGTATACGCTGAGCATCGAGTCACTGTGAGGTGTGTGTTGGTGCTGCCATTGGCTGTGCATTAACTCTAATTGATACATGTGTATTTGTGTGTGTGTGTGTCTGTGTGGTATAGGCGCTGCATTAGGTCATAGTGTGCCATTTTTGCGTGTTTGTGTGTGTGTTGTTGTAGGCTGTGCATTGTTTCAAAGTGGCTTTTTTGCGTGTGTTTGAGCACATAGAGACTGTGCATTGAACCATAGTTAGCCATCTGTGTGTGGGTGTGCTGTTTTAGATTGTGCATTGACTCACACTGAGCCATGTGTGTGTTTCTCTGTGTGGTGGAATAGGCTGCGAATGAATTCAAAATGAGCTGTGTGTGTCTGTGTCTGCTGGTACAGGCTGAGCATACAGTCACAGTGAACCACATGAGCATGTCTGTGTGTGTAATGGTATGGACTGGGCATTGAGTTACAATGAAGTCAGTGTGTCTGTGTTTCCTGGAATGGGCTTGGCAATATGTCAAAGTGATAGGTGTGTGTGTGTGTGTGTGCATGTGTGTCTGTTTCTGCTGTTATAGGTTGTGAATTGAGTCACAGTGACCATGCATGTGTGTGTGCCTGTGTGTGCTCTTATAGGCTGTGAATTGACACAGTGAGAGTCTTTGTGTGTTTGTCTCATGTGTTCTGGTATAAGCTGTGCATTGAATCACAGTAAGCCGTGTGAGTGTGTGATTGCTGGTAGTGGGTGTGAGTTGAGGCACAGTGAGCCGTTTGTGTGTGTGTGTGTGTTGGTAGAGGCTGTTTATTGAGTCACAGTGGGTGTGTATGCATGTGTGTGTATTTGTGTGCTTGAATAGGCTGTGCATTGAGGACCAGGGAGCTGTGTATGTGTGCATGTGCTGACATGGGTTGGGCTTTGAGTCAAATGGAGCCATGTGTGTGTGTGTGTGTTCTGTTATAGGTTGGGCATTGAATCACTGTGAGGTGTGTATAAATGTCTGTTTGTGTTTGTGTGTGCTGGAATCGGTTGTGCATTGAGTCACATGAATCTTTGTGTGTGTGTATTTGTGTGTGTGTGTTTGTGTGTGCTGGTATAGGCTCTGCATGGAGTCATAATGAGCCGTGCATGTGTTTATGTGTGTGTGTTTGCTGGTATGGTTTGTGGATTAAATCAATGTGAGCCTTGTGTGTGTCAATGTGTGTGTCGGTGTCCAGGTATATGCTGTTCATTGAGTCGGATTGATACATCTTTGTCCGTGTGTTTGTGTGTGATTGCTGTTATGGGTTGTGCCTTGTGTCACACGGAGAGATGTCCAGGTTTGTGTGTGTCCTGGTATGGGCTGTGCCGAGGCACAATGAGCCGAGTTTGATGTTTGTGTGCTGTTATAGGCTGTGCTCTGAGTATCAGTGAGCTGTATTGTTGTGTGTGTGTGTGTGTGTGTGTGTGTGTTGCTCTACACTGTGCATTGAGTCACAGTGAACATGCGTTTGTGTTTGTTGGTTTGGTGGTATTGTCTCTTTGTTTTGTCAAACTGATCCGTCGATGTGTGGGTTAATTGAAGTTGTAGGCTGAGTATTGACTCACTGTGAGGTGTGTTTGTGAGTGTGGTTTCATAAGGTGTTCATTGAGACAAAGTGAGCCATGTGTGTGTTTGCATATGTACTATTATGGGCTGTGCATCGAGTCAGAATGAGCTGCGTGTTCATTTGTGTGTGCTGTTATAGGAAGTGCATTGAATCCCAGTGAGCCATGGTTGTGTGTGTGTGTGTTCCGGTTTATGCCTTTTTCTGAGTCACAATGAGATGTGTGTGTGTTTCTATGTGTGCTGTATATGCTGAGCATTTAGTCACTGTGAGGTGTATGTTTGTGCTGCTATAGGCTGTGCTTTTAGTCTCATTGATATGTGTGTGTGTGTGTGTGTGTGTCTGTGGTATAGGCTCTTCATTAGGTCAGAGTGTGTCATTTATATGTGTGTGTGGGTGTGTTTTTATAGGGTGCATTCGTTCAAAGTGGATTTTTATGTGTGTTTGTGCACTTCTAGACTGTGCTTTGAAACATAGCCGTCTGTGTGTGGGTGTGCTGTGTTAGATTGTGCATTGAGTCACACTGAATGATAAGTGCGTTTCTGTGTGTGCTGGAATAGGCTGTGAATGAATTCAAAATGAGCTGTGTGTGTGTTTGTGTGTGTGTGTTGGTACAGGCTGAGCATACAGTCCCAGTGAACCATGTGAGCATGTCTGTGTGTGTAATGTTATGGGCTGTGCATTAAGTTTCAGTGAAGTCCATGTGTCTGTGTGTGCTGCAATGGGCTGGGCAATTTGTGAAAGTGAGAGTCAGGTGTATGTGTGTGTTTCTGCTGTTATAGGATGTGCATTGAGTCACAGTTACCATGCAGTGTGTGTGTCTCTGTGTGCATTCATAGGCAGTGAATTGTCACAGTGATCGTTTTTGTGTGTATGTATCATGTATTGTGATAGAGGCTGTACATTGAATCACAATAAGACATTTGAGAGTGTGTTTGCTGGTGGTGGGTGTGAGTTGAGGCACAGTGAGCCGTTTGTGTGTGTTTGTGTATTGGTATGGGCTGTGTATTGAGCTACAGTGGGAGTGTGTATGTGTGTGTTTGTGGGTGTGTGTTCGACTAGGCTGTGCATTGAGGGTCATGGAGCTGTGCATGTGTGTGTGTGCTGACATGGGTTGGACTGTGAGTCAAATGGAGCCATGTGTGTGTGTGGGAGGGAGTTGGTATTCTAGTATACATTGTGCATTGAATCAGAGTGAACCTTGTATAAGTGTGTGTGTTTGAGTGGGCTGCAATCGGCTGTGCATTGAGTCACAATAATCCTTGTGTGTGTGTGTGTGTGTCTGTTTGTGCTGGGATAGGCACTACCTAGAGGCATAATGAGCCATACATCTGTTTGTGTGTATGTGTTTGCTGGTATGGTTTGTGCATTGAATCAATGTGAGCCTTGGGGGTGTCAAAGTGTTTGTCAGTGTCCAGGTATATGCTGTGCATTGAGTCAAATTGATCCATGTGTCTCCGTGTGTTTGTGTGTGTTTGCTGTTATGGGTTGTGCATTGAGCCACAGGGAGAGGTTTCCACGTTTGTGTGTGTGCCGTGTTTGGTGTCTGTGTGCTCTTCTAGGCTCTGATCTAACAGTGAGCTGTATCTGTGTGTGTGTGTGCTGCTTTACACTGTGCATTGAGTCTCAGTGAGCATGCGTGTGTGTTTGTGTGTGTTGGTGTGGTTGTATAGGTTGTTCATTGAGTCACATTGATCCGGCACTGTGTGTGTTTTTTGTTGTTGTAGGCTGAGCATTGTCTCATTGTGAGGTGTTTTTCTGAGTGTGTTAGTATAAGCTGTGCATTGAGACACAGTGAGTCATGTGTGTGTTTGTGTATGCACTATTATGGGCTCTGCATTTAGTCACAGTGAACTGTGTGTTTATATTTTGTGTGCTGTTATAGGAAGTGCATTGAGACACAGTGAGCCATATGTGTGTGTGTGTGTGTGTGTGTGTGTGCTGGTATAGGCTGTGCTTTGATGACAGTTATCAGTGTTTGTGTGTTTGTGTGTGTGTTGGTATAGGCTGAGAATTGAGTCACAGTGAAAATGCATTTGTGTTTAGGTGTGTCCCAGGGAGCCGAATATATTTTTCTGTGTGTGCGTGTGTGTCTGTATGCTGGTATAGGCTGTGAATTGCATAACGGTGAGCCATACATGTGTGTGTGTGTGTGTGTGTGTGCTCTTATAGACTGTGCCTTGAGTCACAGTGAGGGTGTTTCTATGTATGTGTGTGGGTACGTGTTTTCTGGTATAGGCTGTGCATTGAAACTCTGTGAGCCGTGTGTGTGCCTGAGTGCGGGTACAGGGTGTGAGTTGAGGCACCATGAGCCATAAGTGTGTGTGTTGGTGTAGGCTGCATTGAGTCTTAGTGAACTGTCTGTGTGTGTGTGTGTTGCCTGAATATGCTGTGCATTTAGTCACAGTGAGCCATGTGTATGCGTGTGTGTGATTGTCTGTGTGGTAAGATGTGCATTGAGTCACAGTGAGTAGTGTATGTGTGTTTGTGCCAGTATAGGCTGTGCATAGTCATAATTAGCCGTGTGTGTGTGTGTGCTGGTATAGGATGCTCACTGAGCCACACTGAGTGGTGTGTGTGTGTGTTTTTCTATAGCTTGAGTATAGACTATCAAAGAGAGGTGTGTGTGTGTGTGTGTGTCTGTGTACGAAGGTATAGGTGGTGCACTGAGTCACAGTGAGCCGTGCATGTGTGTGTGTGTGTGTGCTGATATAGGCAGTTCACTGAGTCACAGTGAGACGTGCCTGTGTTTGTTTGTGTGTGTGTCATGTTATAGGCTGAGATATGCATCACTGTGAGCCGTGTGTGTGTGTGTCTGTGTGCCACTATAGGCAGTTCATTAAGTCTCATTGATATGTGTGTATGTGTGTTTGGTATAGGCTCTGAATTCAGTCAGAGTGTGCCATTTATGTGTGTGTGTGTGTTGTATAGGCTGTGTATTCTTTCAAAGTGACTTTTTTGTGTGTGTTTGTGCAGTGATAGAATGAGCATTGAACCATAGTGAGCCATCTGTGTGTGGGTGTGCTCCTTTAGATTGTGCATCAAATCACACTGAGGCATGGGTGAGTTTGTGCTGGAATAGGCTGTGAATAAGCTCAAAATGATCTGTGTGTGTGTGTGTGCGTGCTGGTACAGGCTAGACCATACAGTCACAGTGAACCATGTGAGCATGTCTGTGTGTGTAATGGTATGGGCTGTGTATAAAGTTACAGTGAAGTCCGTGGTCTGTGTGTGCTGAAATGGGCTGGGCAATTTGTCAAAATGAGAGGTGTGTGTGTGTGTGTTTCTGCTGTTATAGGATGTGCATTGAGTCACAGTGACCATGCATGTGTGCATGTCTGTGTGTGCCCTTATAGGCTGTGAATTGACACAGTAAGCATTGTTGTGTGTATGTATCATGTGTTGTGCTATAGGCTGTGCATTCAATCACAGTAAGCCATGTGAATGTGTGTTTGCTTGTAGTGGGTGTGATTTGAGGCAGTGTGCCGTTTGTGTGTGTGTGTGTGTGTGTGTGTGTTGGTATAGGCTGTGTATTGAATCACAGTGAGTGTGTGTATGCATGTGTGTCTCTGTGTGTGTGCTGGAATAGGCTGTGCACTGAGGACCAGGGAGCTGTGCATGTGTGTGCCTGCTGACATGGGATGGGTTTTGAGTCAAATGGAGCCCTCCGTGTGTGTGTGTGAGTGTGTGTGTTCTGCAATAGGCTGTGCATTGAGGACCAGGGAGCTGTGCATGTGTGTGTGTGCTGACATGGGTTGGGCTTTGAGTCAATTGGAGCCGTGTGTGTGTGTGTGTGTGTGTGTGTGTTCTGGTATAGTTTGGGCACTGAATCACAGTGAGCTTTGTATAAGTGTCTGTGTGTGTTTGGGTGTGCTGGAATCAGCTGTGCATTGAATCACATTAATCCTTGTGTGTGTGTGTGTGTGTGTGTGTGTGTTTGTATGTGCTGGTCTAGGCTCTGCGTGGAGTCATAATGAGCCATGCATTTGTTTGTGTGTGTGTGTTTGCTGGTATGGTTTGTGCTTTGAATCAATGTGAGACCTATGTGTGTCAATGTGTGTGTCATTGTCCAGGTATATGTTGTGCATTGAGTCAAATTGATACATGTGTGTCCCTGCCTTTGTGTGTGTTTGTTGTTATGGGTTGTGCATTGAGTCACAGGGAAAGGTGTCCACGTTTGAGTGTGTGCTGGAATGGGCTGTGCATTGAGGCACATTGAGCCATGTTTGGTGTTTGTGTGCTGTTATAGGTTGTGCTCTGAGATAGAGTGAGCTGAATCTGTGTGTGTGTGTGTGTGTGCTGCTATACATTGTGCATTGAGTCACAATGACCATGTGTGCGGTGATGTGGTATAGGCTGTTCATTGAGTCACATTGATCCGTCACTGTGTGTGTTTTTTGTTGTTGTAGGCGGAGCATTGACTCATTGTGAGATGTGATTGCGAGTGCGGTAGTATAAGCTGTGAATTGAGACACACTGAGTCATGTGTGTGTTTGTGTATGTACTGTTTTGGGCTGTTCATTGAGTCACCGTGAGCTGTGTGTTTATTTGTGTGTGTTGTCATAGGAAGTGCATTGAGTCACAGTGAGATATGGGTGTGTGTGTGTGTGTGTGTGTGTGTGTTCTGGTTAATGTTGTGCACTGAGTCACAATGAGATATGTGTGTGTGTCTGTGTGTGCTGTATACGCTGAGCATTGAGTCACTGTCAAGTGTGTGTTTCTGCTGCTATAGGCTGTGCATGAAGTCTCATTGATAGGTGTGTGTTTGTGTGTGTGTGTCTGTGTGGTATAGGGTCTGCATTAAGTCAGAGTGTGCCATTTATGTGTGTGTGTGGCTGTGTGGGTATAGGCTGTGCATTCTTTTAAAGAGTCATTTTTGTGTGTGTTTGTGCACTTATAGACTGCATTGAACCATAGTTAGCCATTTGTGTGTGGGTGTGCTGTTTTAGATTGTGCATTGACTCACACTGAGCCATATGTGTGTTTCACTGTGTGGTGGAATAGGCTGTGAATGAATTCAAAATGAGCTGTGTGTGCCTGTGTCTGCTGGTAACAGGCTGAGCATACAGTCACAGTGAACCATGTGATCATGTCGGTGTGTGTAATGGTATGGATTGTGCATTGAGTTACACTGAAGAACGTGTGTCTGTGGGTCCTGGAATGAGATTGGGAATTTGTCAAAGTGAGAGGTGTGTGTGTTTGTGTGTGTTCTGCTGTTATAGAATGTGAATTGAGTCACAGTGACCATGCATGTGTGTTTCTCTCTGTGTGGTCTTATAGGCTGGGAACTGACACTGTGAGCGTTTTTGTGTGTATATTGCATGTGTTCTGGTATAGACTGTTCATTGAATCACAGTAAGCCATGTGTGTGTGTGTTGGCTGGTAGTGGGTGTGAGTTGAGGCACAGTGAGCCATTTGTGTGTATGTGTGTGTGTTCTGGTTAATGCAGTGCACTGAGTCACAATTAGGTGTATATGTGCATCTGTGTGAGTTGTATATGCTGAGCATGGAGTCACTGGGAGGTGTGTGTTTGTGCTGCTATTGGCTGTGCATTAACTCTAATTGATACATGTGTATTTGTGTGTGTGTGTGTGTCTGTGTGGTATAAGCTCTGCACTAGGTCATAGTGTGCCATTTTGCGTGTTTGTGGGGGTGTTGGTATAGGTAGGGCATTGTTTCAAAGTGGCTTTTTTGTGTGTTTCTGAAATTAGAGTCTGTGCATTGAACCATAGTTTGCCATCTGTGTGTGGGTGTGCTGTTTTAGACTGTGCATTGACTCACACTGAGCCATGTGTGTGTTTCTCTGTGTGGTGGAATAGGCTGTGAATGAATTCAAAATGAGCTGTGTGTGTCTGTGTCTGCTGGTACAGGCTGAGCATACAGTCACAGTGAACCACATGAGCATGTCTGTGTGCGTAATGGTATGGACTGGGCATTGAGTTACAGTGAAGTCCGTGTGTCTGTGTTTCCTGGAATGGGCTTGGCAATATGTCAAAGTGAGAGGGGTGTGTGTGTGTGTGTGAGTGTGTGTGTCTGCTATTATAGAATGTTAATTGACTCACAGTGACAATGCATGTGTGTGTGTCTGTGTGTGCTCTTATAGGCTGTGAATTGACACAGTGAGCGTTTTTGGGTATATGTCTCGTGTGTTCTGGTATAGGCTGTGCATTGAATTACAGTAAGCCGTGTGAGTCTGTGTTTGCTGGTAGAGGGTGTGAGTTGAGGCACAGTGAGCCATTTGTGTTTGTGTGTGCTGGTATCGGCTGTGCAATGAATCACATTAATCCTTGTGTGTGTTTGTTTGTGCTAGTGTAGGCTTGTCCTGGAGTAGTAATCAGCCATGACTTTGTTTGTGTGTGTGTGTTTGTGGTATGGTTTGGGTATTAAATCAATGTGAGCTTTGTGTGTGTCAATGTGGGTTTCGGTGTCCAGGTATATGCTGTGCATTGGGTCAGATTGATACATGTGTGTCCGTGTTTTTGTGTGTGTTTGCTGTTATGGGTTGTGCATTGAGTCACAGGGAGAGGTGTCCACGTTTGTGTGTGTCCTGGTATGGGCTGTGCATTGAGGCACAATGAGCCGAGTTTGGTGTTTGTGAGCTGTTATAGGCTGTGCTCTGAGTAACAGTGAGCTGTATTGTTGTGTGTGTGTGTGTCTGGGTGCACTGCTATACACTGTGCATTGCGTCACAGTGAACATGCGTTTGTGTTTGTTGGTGTGGTGGTATAGGCTCTTTATTTTGTCACACTGATCCATCGATGTGTGGGTTAATTGTAGTTGTAGGCTGAGCATTGACTCACTGTGAGGGGTGTTTGTGAGTGTGGTTGTATAAGGTGTGCACTGAGACAAAATGAGCCGTGTGTGTTTATGTATGTACTATTATGGGCTGTGCATCGAGTGAGCGTGAGCTGTGTGTTTCTTTGTGTGTGTTGTTATAGGAAGTGCATTGAATCCCAGTGAGCCATGGGAGTGTGTGTGTGTGTTCTGGTTTAAGCTGTGCACTGAATCACAATGAGGTGTGTGTGTGTTTTTTGTGTGCTGTATATGCTGGGCATGTAGTCACTGTGAGGTGACACACACTGTGAGGTGTGTGTTGGTGCTGCTATTGGCTGTGCATTAACTCTAATTGATACATGTGTATTTGTGTGTGTGTGTGTGTCTGTGTGGTATAGGCGCTGCATTAGGTCATAGTGTGCCATTTTTGCGTGTTTGTGTGTGTGTTGTTGAAGGCTGTGCATTGTTTCAAAGTGGCTTTTTTGCGTGTGTTTGAGCACATAGAGACTGTGCATTGAACCATAGTTAGCCATCTGTGTGTGGGTGTGCTGTTTTAGATTGTGCATTGACTCACACTGAGCCATGTGTGTGTTTCTCTGTGTGGTGGAATAGGCTGTGAATGAATTCAAAATGAGCTGTGTGTGTCTGTGTCTGCTGGTACAGGCTGAGCATACAGTCACAGTGAACCACATGAGCATGTCTGTGTGTGTAATGGTATGGACTGGAAATTGAGTTACAATGAAGTCCGTGTGTCTGTGTTTCCTGGAATGGGCTTGGCAATATGTCAAAGTGATAGGTGTGTGTGTGTGTGTGTGCATGTGTGTCTGTTTCTGCTGTTATAGGTTGTGAATTGAGTCACAGTGACCATGCATGTGTGTGTGCCTGTGTGTGCTCTTATAGGCTGTGAATTGACACAGTGAGAGTCTTTGTGTGTTTGTCTCATGTGTTCTGGTATAAGCTGTGCATTGAATCACAGTAAGCCGTGTGAGTGTGTGATTGCTGGTAGTGGGTGTGAGTTGAGGCACAGTGAGCCGTTTGTGTGTGTGTGTGTGTTGGTAGAGGCTGTTTATTGAGTCACAGTGGGTGTGTATGCGTGTGTGTGTATTTGTGTGCTTGAATAGGCTGTGCATTGAGGACCAGGGAGCTGTGTATGTGTGCATGTGCTGACATGGGTTGGGCTTTGAGTCAAATGGAGCCATGTGTGTGTGTGTGTGTTCTGTTATAGGTTGGGCATTGAATCACTGTGAGGTGTGTATAAGTGTCTGTGTGTGTTTGTGTGTGCTGGAATCGGTTGTGCATTGAGTCACATGAATCTTTGTGTGTGTGTGTTTGTGTGTGTGTGTTTGTGTGTGCTGGTATAGGCTCTGCATGGAGTCATAATGAGCCGTGCATGTGTTTATGTGTGTGTGTTTGCTGGTATGGTTTGTGGATTAAATCAATGTGAGCCTTGTGTGTGTCAATGTGTGTGTCGGTGTCCAGCTATATGCTCTTCATTGAGTCGGATTGATACATCTGTGTCCGTGTGTTTGTGTGTGATTGCTGTTATGGGTTGTGCCTTGTGTCACACGGAGAGATGTCCAGGTTTGTGTGTGTCCTGGTATGGGCTGTGCATTGAGGCACAATGAGCCGAGTTTGATGTTTGTGTGCTGTTATAGGCTGTGCTCTGAGTATCAGTGAGCTGTATTGTTGTGTGTGTGTGTGTGTGTGTTTTTGTTGCTCTACACTGTGCATTGAGTCACAGTGAACATGCGTTTGTGTTTGTTTGTTTGGTGGTATTGTCTCTTTGTTTTGTCAAACTGATCCGTCGATGTGTGGGTTAATTGAAGTTGTAGGCTGAGTATTGACTCACTGTGAGGTGTGTTTGTGAGTGTGGTTTCATAAGGTGTTCATTGAGACAAAATGAGCCATGTGTGTGTTTGCATATGTACTATTATGGGCTGTGCATCGAGTCAGAATGAGCTGCGTGTTCATTTGTGTGTGCTGTTATAGGAAGTGCATTGAATCCCAGTGAGCCATGGTTGTGTGTGTGTGTGTTCCGGTTTATGCCTTTTTCTGAGTCACAATGAGATGTGTGTGTATTTCTATGTGTGCTGTATATGCTGAGCATTTAGTCACTGTGAGGTGTATGTTTGTGCTGCTATAGGCTGTGCTTTTAGTCTCATTGATATGTGTGTGTGTGTGTGTGTGTGTGTGTCTGTGGTATAGGCTCTTCATTAGGTCAGAGTGTGTCATTTATATGTGTGTGTGGGTGTGTTTTTATAGGGTGCATTCGTTCAAAGTGGATTTTTATGTGTGTTTGTGCACTTCTAGACTGTGCTTTGAAACATAGCCGTCTGTGTGTGGGTGTGCTGTGTTAGATTGTGCATTGAGTCACACTGAATGATAAGTGCGTTTCTGTGTGTGCTGGAATAGGCTGTGAATGAATTCAAAATGAGCTGTGTGTGTGTTTGTGTGTGTGTGTTGGTACAGGCTGAGCATACAGTCCCAGTGAACCATGTGAGCATGTCTGTGTGTGTAATGTTATGGGCTGAGCATTAAGTTTCAGTGAAGTCCATGTGTCTGTGTGTGCTGCAATGGGCTGGGCAATTTGTGAAAGTGAGAGTCAGGTGTATGTGTGTGTTTCTGCTGTTATAGGATGTGCATTGAGTCACAGTTACCATGCAGTGTGTGTGTCTCTGTGTGCATTCATAGGCAGTGAATTGTCACAGTGATCGTTTTTGTGTGTATGTATCATGTATTGTGATAGAGGCTGTACATTGAATCACAATAAGACATTTGAGAGTGTGTTTGCTGGTGGTGGGTGTGAGTTGAGGCACAGTGAGCCGTTTGTGTGTGTTTGTGTATTGGTATGGGCTGTGTATTGAGCTACAGTGGGAGTGTGTATGTGTGTGTTTGTGGGTGTGTGTTCGACTAGGCTGTGCATTGAGGGTCATGGAGCTGTGCATGTGTGTGTGTGCTGACATGGGTTGGACTGTGAGTCAAATGGAGCCGTGTGTGTGTGGGAGGGAGTTGGTATTCTAGTATACATTGTGCATTGAATCAGAGTGAACCTTGTATAAGTGTGTGTGTTTGAGTGGGCTGCAATCGGCTGTGCATTGAGTCACAATAATCCTTGTGTGTGTGTGTGTGTGTGTGTGTGTCTGTTTGTGCTGGGATAGGCACTACCTAGAGGCATAATGAGCCATACATCTGTTTGTGTGTATGTGTTTGCTGGTATGGTTTGTGCATTGAATCAATGTGAGCCTTGGGGGTGTCAAAGTGTTTGTCAGTGTCCAGGTATATGCTGTGCATTGAGTCAAATTGATCCATGTGTCTCCGTGTGTTTGTGTGTGTTTGCTGTTATGGGTTGTGCATTGAGCCACAGGGAGAGGTTTCCACGTTTGTGTGTGTGCCGTGTTTGGTGTCTGTGTGCTCTTCTAGGCTCTGATCTAACAGTGAGCTGTATCTGTGTGTGTGTGTGTGTGTGTGTTGCTTTACACTGTGCATTGAGTCTCAGTGAGCATGCGTGTGTGTTTGTGTGTGTTGGTGTGGTTGTATAGGTTGTTCATTGAGTCACATTGATCCGGCACTGTGTGTGTTTTTTGTTGTTGTAGGCTGAGCATTGTCTCATTGTGAGGTGTTTTTCTGAGTGTGTTAGTATAAGCTGTGCATTGAGACACAGTGAGTCATGTGTGTGTTTGTGTATGCACTATTATGGGCTCTGCATTTAGTCACAGTGAACTGTGTGTTTATATTTTGTGTGCTGTTATAGGAAGTGCATTGAGACACAGTGAGCCATATGTGTGTGTGTGTGTGTGTGTGTGTGTGCTGGTATAGGCTGTGCTTTGATGACAGTTATCAGTGTTTGTGTGTTTGTGTGTGTGTTGGTATAGGCTGAGAATTGAGTCACAGTGAAAATGCATTTGTGTTTAGGTGTGTCCCAGGGAGCCGAATATATTTTTCTGTGTGTGCGTGTGTGTCTGTATGCTGGTATAGGCTGTGAATTGCATAACGGTGAGCCATACATGTGTGTGTGTGTGTGTGTGTGTGTGCTCTTATTGACTGTGCCTTGAGTCACAGTGAGGGTGTTTCTATGTATGTGTGTGGGTACGTGTTTTCTGGTATAGGCTGTGCATTGAAACTCTGTGAGCCGTGTGTGTGCCTGAGTGCGGGTACAGGGTGTGAGTTGAGGCACCATGAGCCATAAGTGTGTGTGTTGGTGTAGGCTGCATTGAGTCTTAGTGAACTGTCTGTGTGTGTGTGTGTTGCCTGAATATGCTGTGCATTTAGTCACAGTGAGCCATGTGTATGCGTGTGTGTGATTGTCTGTGTGGTAAGATGTGCATTGAGTCACAGTGAGTAGTGTATGTGTGTTTGTGCCAGTATAGGCTGTGCATAGTCATAATTAGCCGTGTGTGTGTGTGTGTGCTGGTATAGGATGCTCACTGAGCCACACTGAGTGGTGTGTGTGTGTGTTTTTCTATAGCTTGAGTATAGACTATCAAAGAGAGGTGTGTGTGTGTGTGTGTCTGTGTACGAAGGTATAGGTGGTGCACTGAGTCACAGTGAGCCGTGCATGTGTGTGTGTGTGTGTGCTGATATAGGCAGTTCACTGAGTCACAGTGAGACGTGCCTGTGTTTGTTTGTGTGTGTGTCATGTTATAGGCTGAGATATGCATCACTGTGAGCCGTGTGTGTGTGTGTCTGTGTGCCACTATAGGCAGTTCATTAAGTCTCATTGATATGTGTGTATGTGTGTTTGGTATAGGCTCTGAATTCAGTCAGAGTGTGCCATTTATGTGTGTGTGTGTGTTGTATAGGCTGTGTATTCTTTCAAAGTGACTTTTTTGTGTGTGTTTGTGCAGTGATAGAATGAGCATTGAACCATAGTGAGCCATCTGTGTGTGGGTGTGCTCCTTTAGATTGTGCATCAAATCACACTGAGGCATGGGTGAGTTTGTGCTGGAATAGGCTGTGAATAAGCTCAAAATGATCTGTGTGTGTGTGTGTGTGCGTGCTGGTACAGGCTAGACCATACAGTCACAGTGAACCATGTGAGCATGTCTGTGTGTGTAATGGTATGGGCTGTGTATAAAGTTACAGTGAAGTCCGTGGTCTGTGTGTGCTGAAATGGGCTGGGCAATTTGTCAAAATGAGAGGTGTGTGTGTGTGTGTTTCTGCTGTTATAGGATGTGCATTGAGTCACAGTGACCATGCATGTGTGCATGTCTGTGTGTGCCCTTATAGGCTGTGAATTGACACAGTAAGCATTGTTGTGTGTATGTATCATGTGTTGTGCTATAGGCTGTGCATTCAATCACAGTAAGCCATGTGAATGTGTGTTTGCTTGTAGTGGGTGTGATTTGAGGCAGTGTGCCGTTTGTGTGTGTGTGTGTGTGTGTGTGTGTTGGTATAGGCTGTGTATTGAATCACAGTGAGTGTGTGTATGCATGTGTGTCTCTGTGTGTGTGCTGGAATAGGCTGTGCACTGAGGACCAGGGAGCTGTGCATGTGTGTGCCTGCTGACATGGGATGGGTTTTGAGTCAAATGGAGACCTCCGTGTGTGTGTGTGAGTGTGTGTGTTCTGCAATAGGCTGTGCATTGAGGACCAGGGAGCTGTGCATGTGTGTGTGTGCTGACATGGGTTGGGCTTTGAGTCAATTGGAGCCGTGTGTGTGTGTGTGTGTGTGTGTGTTCTGGTATAGTTTGGGCACTGAATCACAGTGAGCTTTGTATAAGTGTCTGTGTGTGTTTGGGTGTGCTGGAATCAGCTGTGCATTGAATCACATTAATCCTTGTGTGTGTGTGTGTGTGTGTGTTTGTATGTGCTGGTCTAGGCTCTGCGTGGAGTCATAATGAGCCATGCATTTGTTTGTGTGTGTGTGTTTGCTGGTATGGTTTGTGCTTTGAATCAATGTGAGACCTATGTGTGTCAATGTGTGTGTCATTGTCCAGGTATATGTTGTGCATTGAGTCAAATTGATACATGTGTGTCCCTGCCTTTGTGTGTGTTTGTTGTTATGGGTTGTGCATTGAGTCACAGGGAAAGGTGTCCACGTTTGAGTGTGTGCTGGAATGGGCTGTGCATTGAGGCACATTGAGCCATGTTTGGTGTTTGTGTGCTGTTATAGGTTGTGCTCTGAGATAGAGTGAGCTGAATCTGTGTGTGTGTGTGTGTGTGCTGCTATACATTGTGCATTGAGTCACAATGACCATGTGTGCGGTGATGTGGTATAGGCTGTTCATTGAGTCACATTGATCCGTCACTGTGTGTGTTTTTTGTTGTTGTAGGCGGAGCATTGACTCATTGTGAGATGTGATTGCGAGTGCGGTAGTATAAGCTGTGAATTGAGACACACTGAGTCATGTGTGTGTTTGTGTATGTACTGTTTTGGGCTGTTCATTGAGTCACCGTGAGCTGTGTGTTTATTTGTGTGTGTTGTCATAGGAAGTGCATTGAGTCACAGTGAGATATGGGTGTGTGTGTGTGTGTGTGTGTGTGTGTTCTGGTTAATGTTGTGCACTGAGTCACAATGAGATATGTGTGTGTGTCTGTGTGTGCTGTATACGCTGAGCATTGAGTCACTGTCAGGTGTGTGTTTCTGCTGCTATAGGCTGTGCATGAAGTCTCATTGATAGGTGTGTGTTTGTGTGTGTGTGTCTGTGTGGTATAGGGTCTGCATTAAGTCAGAGTGTGCCATTTATGTGTGTGTGTGGCTGTGTGGGTATAGGCTGTGCATTCTTTTAAAGAGTCATTTTTGTGTGTGTTTGTGCACTTATAGACTGCATTGAACCATAGTTAGCCATTTGTGTGTGGGTGTGCTGTTTTAGATTGTGCATTGACTCACACTGAGCCATATGTGTGTTTCACTGTGTGGTGGAATAGGCTGTGAATGAATTCAAAATGAGCTGTGTGTGCCTGTGTCTGCTGGTAACAGGCTGAGCATACAGTCACAGTGAATCATGTGATCATGTCGGTGTGTGTAATGGTATGGATTGTGCATTGAGTTACACTGAAGAACGTGTGTCTGTGGGTCCTGGAATGAGATTGGGAATTTGTCAAAGTGAGAGGTGTGTGTGTTTGTGTGTGTTCTGCTGTTATAGAATGTGAATTGAGTCACAGTGACCATGCATGTGTGTTTCTCTCTGTGTGGTCTTATAGGCTGGGAACTGACACTGTGAGCGTTTTTGTGTGTATATTGCATGTGTTCTGGTATAGACTGTTCATTGAATCACAGTAAGCCATGTGTGTGTGTGTTGGCTGGTAGTGGGTGTGAGTTGAGGCACAGTGAGCCATTTGTGTGTGTGTGTGTGTGTTCTGGTTAATGCAGTGCACTGAGTCACAATTAGGTGTATATGTGCATCTGTGTGAGTTGTATATGCTGAGCATGGAGTCACTGGGAGGTGTGTGTTTGTGCTGCTATTGGCTGTGCATTAACTCTAATTGATACATGTGTATTTGTGTGTGTGTGTGTGTCTGTGTGGTATAAGCTCTGCACTAGGTCATAGTGTGCCATTTTGCGTGTTTGTGGGGGTGTTGGTATAGGTAGGGCATTGTTTCAAAGTGGCTTTTTTGTGTGTTTCTGAAATTAGAGTCTGTGCATTGAACCATAGTTTGCCATCTGTGTGTGGGTGTGCTGTTTTAGACTGTGCATTGACTCACACTGAGCCATGTGTGTGTTTCTCTGTGTGGTGGAATAGGCTGTGAATGAATTCAAAATGAGCTGTGTGTGTCTGTGTCTGCTGGTACAGGCTGAGCATACAGTCACAGTGAACCACATGAGCATGTCTGTGTGCGTAATGGTATGGACTGGGCATTGAGTTACAGTGAAGTCCGTGTGTCTGTGTTTCCTGGAATGGGCTTGGCAATATGTCAAAGTGAGAGGGGTGTGTGTGTGTGTGTGTGTGTCTGCTGTTATAGAATGTTAATTGACTCACAGTGACCATGCATGTGTGTGTGTCTGTGTGTGCTCTTATAGGCTGTGAATTGACACAGTGAGCGTTTTTGGGTATATGTCTCGTGTGTTCTGGTATAGGCTGTGCATTGAATTACAGTAAGCCGTGTGAGTCTGTGTTTGCTGGTAGAGGGTGTGAGTTGAGGCACAGTGAGCCATTTGTGTTTGTGTGTGCTGGTATCGGCTGTGCAATGAATCACATTAATCCTTGTGTGTGTTTGTTTGTGCTAGTGTAGGCTTGTCCTGGAGTAGTAATCAGCCATGACTTTGTTTGTGTGTGTGTGTTTGTGGTATGGTTTGGGTATTAAATCAATGTGAGCTTTGTGTGTGTCAATGTGGGTTTCGGTGTCCAGGTATATGCTGTGCATTGGGTCAGATTGATACATGTGTGTCCGTGTTTTTGTGTGTGTTTGCTGTTATGGGTTGTGCATTGAGTCACAGGGAGAGGTGTCCACGTTTGTGTGTGTCCTGGTATGGGCTGTGCATTGAGGCACAATGAGCCAAGTTTGGTGTTTGTGAGCTGTTATAGGCTGTGCTCTGAGTAACAGTGAGCTGTATTGTTGTGTGTGTGTGTGTCTGGGTGCGCTGCTATACACTGTGCATTGCATCACAGTGAACATGCGTTTGTGTTTGTTGGTGTGGTGGTATAGGCTCTTTATTTTGTCACACTGATCCATCGATGTGTGGGTTAATTGTAGTTGTAGGCTGAGCATTGACTCACTGTGAGGGGTGTTTGTGAGTGTGGTTGTATAAGGTGTGCACTGAGACAAAATGAGCCGTGTGTGTTTATGTATGTACTATTATGGGCTGTGCATCGAGTGAGCGTGAGCTGTGTGTTTCTTTGTGTGTGTTGTTATAGGAAGTGCATTGAATCCCAGTGAGCCATGGGAGTGTGTGTGTGTGTTCTGGTTTAAGCTGTGCACTGAATCACAATGAGGTGTGTGTGTGTGTGTTTTGTGTGCTGTATATGCTGATCATGTAGTCACTGTGAGGTGTATGTTTGTGCTGCTATAGGCTGTGCTTTTAGTCTCATTGATACGTGTGTGTGTGTCTGTGGTATAGGCTCTTCATTAGGTCAGAGTGTGCCTTTATATGTGTGTGTGAGTGTGTTTGTATAGGGTGCATTCTTTCAAAGTGGATTTTTTATGTATGTTGGTGCACTTATAGACTTGCATTGAAACTTAGTTAACTATCTGTGTGTTGGTGTGCTGTTTTAGATTGTGCATTGAGTCACACTGAATGATGAGTGTTTCTGTGTGTGCTGGAATAGGCTGTGAATGAATTCAAAATGAGCTGTGTGTGCACGTGTGTGTGTGCTGGTCCAGCCTGAGCATAAACTGACAGTGAACCATGTGAGCATGTCTGTGTGTGTAATGGTATGGGCTGTGCATTAAGTCACAGTGAAGTCCATGTGTCTGTGTGTGCTGCAATGGGCTGGGCAATTTGTCAAAGTGAGAGCCGTGTGTGTGTGTGTGTGTGTGTGTTTCTGCTGTTAGAGGATGTGCTTTGAGTCACAGTGACCATGCAGTATGTGTGTCTCTGTGTGCATTCATAGGTTGTGACTTGTCACAGTGAGCGTTTTTGTGTGTATGTACCATGTGTTCTGGTATAGGCTGTTCATTGAATCGCAGTAAGACATGTGAGAGTGTGTTTGCTGGTGGTGGGAGTGAGTTGAGGCACAGTGAGCCGTTTGTGTGTGTTTGTGTATTGGTATGGGCTGTGTATTGAGCTACAGTGGGAGTGTGTATGTGTGTGTTTGTGGGTGTGTGCTGGACTAGGCTGTGCATTGAGGACCATGGAGCTGTGCATGTGTGTGTTTGCTGACATGGGATGGACTGTGAGTCAAATGGAGCCATGTGTGTGTGTGGGAGGGAGGTGGTTTTCTAGTATACGTTGGGCATTGAATCACAGAGAACTTTGTATAAGTGTCTGTGTGTGTTTGTGTGGGCTGCAATTGGCTGTGCATTGAGTCACATTAATCCTTGTGTGGTATGGTCTGTGCATTGAGGCACAATGAGCCGAGTTTGATGTTTGTGTGCTGTTATAGGCTGTGCTCTGAGTATCAGTGAGCTGTATTGTTGTGTTTATGTGTGTGTGTGTGCTGGGATAGGCTCTTCCTAGAGTCATAATGAGCCATGCATCTGTTTGTGTGTGTGTGTTTGCTGGTATGGTTTGTGCATTGAATCAATCTGAGTATTGTGTGTGTCAAAGTGCGTGTCCTTGTCCAGGTATAGGCTGTGCATTGAGTCATATTGATCTATGTGTCTCCGTGTATTTGTGTGTGTTTGCTGTTATGGGTTGTGCATTGAGCCACAGGGAGAGGTTTCCACCTTTGTGTGTGTGCTGGTATGGGCTGTGCATTGAGGCACATTGAGCCATGTTTGGAATTTGTGTGCTTTTAAAGGCAGTGCTATGAGTAAGAGTGGGCTGAATCTGTGTGTGTGTGTGTGTGTGTGTGTGTGCTGCTATACACTCTGAATTGAGTCACAGTGAACATGCGTGTGTGTTGTTGTGGGGGTATAGGCTGTTTACTGAGTCACATTCATCTGTCGCTGTGTGGGTTCTTTGTTGTTGTAGGCTGAGCATTGACTCACTGAGCGGTGTGATTGTGAGTGCACTAGTATAAGCTGTGCATTGAGTCACAGTGAGCCATATGTGTGTTTGAGTATGTACTATTATGAAATGTGCATTTAGTCACAGTGAGCTGTGTGTTTATACGTGTGTGCTGTTATAAAAGTGTAATGAGGCACAGTGAGCCATGTGTGTGTGTGAGTGTGTTTGTTATGGTTAATGCTGTGCACTGAGTCCCAATGAGGTGTGTGTGTGTGTCTGTGTGAGCTGTATACGCTGAGCATCGAGTCACTGTGAGGTGTGTGTTGGTGCTGCCATTGGCTGTGCATTAACTCTAATTGATACATGTGTATTTGTGTGTGTGTGTGTCTGTGTGGTATAGGCGCTGCATTAGGTCATAGTGTGCCATTTTTGCGTGTTTGTGTGTGTGTTGTTGTAGGCTGTGCATTGTTTCAAAGTGGCTTTTTTGCGTGTGTTTGAGCACATAGAGACTGTGCATTGAACCATAGTTAGCCATCTGTGTGTGGGTGTGCTGTTTTAGATTGTGCATTGACTCACACTGAGCCATGTGTGTGTTTCTCTGTGTGGTGGAATAGGCTGCGAATGAATTCAAAATGAGCTGTGTGTGTCTGTGTCTGCTGGTACAGGCTGAGCATACAGTCACAGTGAACCACATGAGCATGTCTGTGTGTGTAATGGTATGGACTGGGCATTGAGTTACAATGAAGTCAGTGTGTCTGTGTTTCCTGGAATGGGCTTGGCAATATGTCAAAGTGATAGGTGTGTGTGTGTGTGTGTGCATGTGTGTCTGTTTCTGCTGTTATAGGTTGTGAATTGAGTCACAGTGACCATGCATGTGTGTGTGCCTGTGTGTGCTCTTATAGGCTGTGAATTGACACAGTGAGAGTCTTTGTGTGTTTGTCTCATGTGTTCTGGTATAAGCTGTGCATTGAATCACAGTAAGCCGTGTGAGTGTGTGATTGCTGGTAGTGGGTGTGAGTTGAGGCACAGTGAGCCGTTTGTGTGTGTGTGTGTGTTGGTAGAGGCTGTTTATTGAGTCACAGTGGGTGTGTACGCGTGTGTGTGTATTTGTGTGCTTGAATAGGCTGTGCATTGAGGACCAGGGAGCTGTGTATGTGTGCATGTGCTGACATGGGTTGGGCTTTGAGTCAAATGGAGCCATGTGTGTGTGTGTGTGTTCTGTTATAGGTTGGGCATTGAATCACTGTGAGGTGTGTATAAATGTCTGTTTGTGTTTGTGTGTGCTGGAATCGGTTGTGCATTGAGTCACATGAATCTTTGTGTGTGTGTATTTGTGTGTGTGTGTTTGTGTGTGCTGGTATAGGCTCTGCATGGAGTCATAATGAGCCGTGCATGTGTTTATGTGTGTGTGTTTGCTGGTATGGTTTGTGGATTAAATCAATGTGAGCCTTGTGTGTGTCAATGTGTGTGTCGGTGTCCAGCTATATGCTGTTCATTGAGTCGGATTGATACATCTTTGTCCGTGTGTTTGTGTGTGATTGCTGTTATGGGTTGTGCCTTGTGTCACACGGAGAGATGTCCAGGTTTGTGTGTGTCCTGGTATGGGCTGTGCCGAGGCACAATGAGCCGAGTTTGATGTTTGTGTGCTGTTATAGGCTGTGCTCTGAGTATCAGTGAGCTGTATTGTTGTGTGTGTGTGTGTGTGTGTGTGTGTGTGTTGCTCTACACTGTGCATTGAGTCACAGTGAACATGCGTTTGTGTTTGTTGGTTTGGTGGTATTGTCTCTTTGTTTTGTCAAACTGATCCGTCGATGTGTGGGTTAATTGAAGTTGTAGGCTGAGTATTGACTCACTGTGAGGTGTGTTTGTGAGTGTGGTTTCATAAGGTGTTCATTGAGACAAAGTGAGCCATGTGTGTGTTTGCATATGTACTATTATGGGCTGTGCATCGAGTCAGAATGAGCTGCGTGTTCATTTGTGTGTGCTGTTATAGGAAGTGCATTGAATCCCAGTGAGCCATGGTTGTGTGTGTGTGTGTTCCGGTTTATGCCTTTTTCTGAGTCACAATGAGATGTGTGTGTGTTTCTATGTGTGCTGTATATGCTGAGCATTTAGTCACTGTGAGGTGTATGTTTGTGCTGCTATAGGCTGTGCTTTTAGTCTCATTGATATGTGTGTGTGTGTGTGTGTGTGTGTGTCTGTGGTATAGGCTCTTCATTAGGTCAGAGTGTGTCATTTATATGTGTGTGTGGGTGTGTTTTTATAGGGTGCATTCGTTCAAAGTGGATTTTTATGTGTGTTTGTGCACTTCTAGACTGTGCTTTGAAACATAGCCGTCTGTGTGTGGGTGTGCTGTGTTAGATTGTGCATTGAGTCACACTGAATGATAAGTGCGTTTCTGTGTGTGCTGGAATAGGCTGTGAATGAATTCAAAATGAGCTGTGTGTGTGTTTGTGTGTGTGTGTTGGTACAGGCTGAGCATACAGTCCCAGTGAACCATGTGAGCATGTCTGTGTGTGTAATGTTATGGGCTGTGCATTAAGTTTCAGTGAAGTCCATGTGTCTGTGTGTGCTGCAATGGGCTGGGCAATTTGTGAAAGTGAGAGTCAGGTGTATGTGTGTGTTTCTGCTGTTATAAGATGTGCATTGAGTCACAGTTACCATGCAGTGTGTGTGTCTCTGTGTGCATTCATAGGCAGTGAATTGTCACAGTGATCGTTTTTGTGTGTATGTATCATGTATTGTGATAGAGGCTGTACATTGAATCACAATAAGACATTTGAGAGTGTGTTTGCTGGTGGTGGGTGTGAGTTGAGGCACAGTGAGCCGTTTGTGTGTGTTTGTGTATTGGTATGGGCTGTGTATTGAGCTACAGTGGGAGTGTGTATGTGTGTGTTTGTGGGTGTGTGTTCGACTAGGCTGTGCATTGAGGGTCATGGAGCTGTGCATGTGTGTGTGTGCTGACATGGGTTGGACTGTGAGTCAAATGGAGCCATGTGTGTGTGTGGGAGGGAGTTGGTATTCTAGTATACATTGTGCATTGAATCAGAGTGAACCTTGTATAAGTGTGTGTGTTTGAGTGGGCTGCAATCGGCTGTGCATTGAGTCACAATAATCCTTGTGTGTGTGTGTGTGTGTGTGTGTGTGTCTGTTTGTGCTGGGATAGGCACTACCTAGAGGCATAATGAGCCATACATCTGTTTGTGTGTATGTGTTTGCTGGTATGGTTTGTGCATTGAATCAATGTGAGCCTTGGGGGTGTCAAAGTGTTTGTCAGTGTCCAGGTATATGCTGTGCATTGAGTCAAATTGATCCATGTGTCTCCGTGTGTTTGTGTGTGTTTGCTGTTATGGGTTGTGCATTGAGCCACAGGGAGAGGTTTCCACGTTTGTGTGTGTGCCGTGTTTGGTGTCTGTGTGCTCTTCTAGGCTCTGATCTAACAGTGAGCTGTATCTGTGTGTGTGTGTGTGTGTGTGTGTTGCTTTACACTGTGCATTGAGTCTCAGTGAGCATGCGTGTGTGTTTGTGTGTGTTGGTGTGGTTGTATAGGTTGTTCATTGAGTCACATTGATCCGGCACTGTGTGTGTTTTTTGTTGTTGTAGGCTGAGCATTGTCTCATTGTGAGGTGTTTTTCTGAGTGTGTTAGTATAAGCTGTGCATTGAGACACAGTGAGTCATGTGTGTGTTTGTGTATGCACTATTATGGGCTCTGCATTTAGTCACAGTGAACTGTGTGTTTATATTTTGTGTGCTGTTATAGGAAGTGCATTGAGACACAGTGAGCCATATGTGTGTGTGTGTGTGTGTGTGTGTGTGCTGGTATAGGCTGTGCTTTGATGACAGTTATCAGTGTTTGTGTGTTTGTGTGTGTGTTGGTATAGGCTGAGAATTGAGTCACAGTGAAAATGCATTTGTGTTTAGGTGTGTCCCAGGGAGCCGAATATATTTTTCTGTGTGTGCGTGTGTGTCTGTATGCTGGTATAGGCTGTGAATTGCATAACGGTGAGCCATACATGTGTGTGTGTGTGTGTGTGTGTGTGCTCTTATCGACTGTGCCTTGAGTCACAGTGAGGGTGTTTCTATGTATGTGTGTGGGTACGTGTTTTCTGGTATAGGCTGTGCATTGAAACTCTGTGAGCCGTGTGTGTGCCTGAGTGCGGGTACAGGGTGTGAGTTGAGGCACCATGAGCCATAAGTGTGTGTGTTGGTGTAGGCTGCATTGAGTCTTAGTGAACTGTCTGTGTGTGTGTGTGTTGCCTGAATATGCTGTGCATTTAGTCACAGTGAGCCATGTGTATGCGTGTGTGTGATTGTCTGTGTGGTAAGATGTGCATTGAGTCACAGTGAGTAGTGTATGTGTGTTTGTGCCAGTATAGGCTGTGCATAGTCATAATTAGCCGTGTGTGTGTGTGTGTGCTGGTATAGGATGCTCACTGAGCCACACTGAGTGGTGTGTGTGTGTG
Organism: Mesoplodon densirostris; assembly: GCF_025265405.1. Classification (NCBI taxonomy): domain Eukaryota; kingdom Metazoa; phylum Chordata; class Mammalia; order Artiodactyla; family Ziphiidae; genus Mesoplodon; species Mesoplodon densirostris. The sequence continues at coordinate 2,812,661 of NW_026778237.1, read as the reverse complement.
TTTTTCTATAGCTTGAGTATAGACTATCAAAGAGAGGTGTGTGTGTGTGTGTGTCTGTGTACGAAGGTATAGGTGGTGCACTGAGTCACAGTGAGCCGTGCATGTGTGTGTGTGTGTGTGCTGATATAGGCAGTTCACTGAGTCACAGTGAGACGTGCCTGTGTTTGTTTGTGTGTGTGTCATGTTATAGGCTGAGATATGCATCACTGTGAGCCGTGTGTGTGTGTGTCTGTGTGCCACTATAGGCAGTTCATTAAGTCTCATTGATATGTGTGTATGTGTGTTTGGTATAGGCTCTGAATTCAGTCAGAGTGTGCCATTTATGTGTGTGTGTGTGTTGTATAGGCTGTGTATTCTTTCAAAGTGACTTTTTTGTGTGTGTTTGTGCAGTGATAGAATGAGCATTGAACCATAGTGAGCCATCTGTGTGTGGGTGTGCTCCTTTAGATTGTGCATCAAATCACACTGAGGCATGGGTGAGTTTGTGCTGGAATAGGCTGTGAATAAGCTCAAAATGATCTGTGTGTGTGTGTGTGTGCGTGCTGGTACAGGCTAGACCATACAGTCACAGTGAACCATGTGAGCATGTCTGTGTGTGTAATGGTATGGGCTGTGTATAAAGTTACAGTGAAGTCCGTGGTCTGTGTGTGCTGAAATGGGCTGGGCAATTTGTCAAAATGAGAGGTGTGTGTGTGTGTGTTTCTGCTGTTATAGGATGTGCATTGAGTCACAGTGACCATGCATGTGTGCATGTCTGTGTGTGCCCTTATAGGCTGTGAATTGACACAGTAAGCATTGTTGTGTGTATGTATCATGTGTTGTGCTATAGGCTGTGCATTCAATCACAGTAAGCCATGTGAATGTGTGTTTGCTTGTAGTGGGTGTGATTTGAGGCAGTGTGCCGTTTGTGTGTGTGTGTGTGTGTGTGTGTGTTGGTATAGGCTGTGTATTGAATCACAGTGAGTGTGTGTATGCATGTGTGTCTCTGTGTGTGTGCTGGAATAGGCTGTGCACTGAGGACCAGGGAGCTGTGCATGTGTGTGCCTGCTGACATGGGATGGGTTTTGAGTCAAATGGAGACCTCCGTGTGTGTGTGTGAGTGTGTGTGTTCTGCAATAGGCTGTGCATTGAGGACCAGGGAGCTGTGCATGTGTGTGTGTGCTGACATGGGTTGGGCTTTGAGTCAATTGGAGCCGTGTGTGTGTGTGTGTGTGTGTGTGTTCTGGTATAGTTTGGGCACTGAATCACAGTGAGCTTTGTATAAGTGTCTGTGTGTGTTTGGGTGTGCTGGAATCAGCTGTGCATTGAATCACATTAATCCTTGTGTGTGTGTGTGTGTGTGTGTTTGTATGTGCTGGTCTAGGCTCTGCGTGGAGTCATAATGAGCCATGCATTTGTTTGTGTGTGTGTGTTTGCTGGTATGGTTTGTGCTTTGAATCAATGTGAGACCTATGTGTGTCAATGTGTGTGTCATTGTCCAGGTATATGTTGTGCATTGAGTCAAATTGATACATGTGTGTCCCTGCCTTTGTGTGTGTTTGTTGTTATGGGTTGTGCATTGAGTCACAGGGAAAGGTGTCCACGTTTGAGTGTGTGCTGGAATGGGCTGTGCATTGAGGCACATTGAGCCATGTTTGGTGTTTGTGTGCTGTTATAGGTTGTGCTCTGAGATAGAGTGAGCTGAATCTGTGTGTGTGTGTGTGTGTGTGTGTGCTGCTATACATTGTGCATTGAGTCACAATGACCATGTGTGCGGTGATGTGGTATAGGCTGTTCATTGAGTCACATTGATCCGTCACTGTGTGTGTTTTTTGTTGTTGTAGGCGGAGCATTGACTCATTGTGAGATGTGATTGCGAGTGCGGTAGTATAAGCTGTGAATTGAGACACACTGAGTCATGTGTGTGTTTGTGTATGTACTGTTTTGGGCTGTTCATTGAGTCACCGTGAGCTGTGTGTTTATTTGTGTGTGTTGTCATAGGAAGTGCATTGAGTCACAGTGAGATATGGGTGTGTGTGTGTGTGTGTGTGTGTGTGTTCTGGTTAATGTTGTGCACTGAGTCACAATGAGATATGTGTGTGTGTCTGTGTGTGCTGTATACGCTGAGCATTGAGTCACTGTCAGGTGTGTGTTTCTGCTGCTATAGGCTGTGCATGAAGTCTCATTGATAGGTGTGTGTTTGTGTGTGTGTGTCTGTGTGGTATAGGGTCTGCATTAAGTCAGAGTGTGCCATTTATGTGTGTGTGTGGCTGTGTGGGTATAGGCTGTGCATTCTTTTAAAGAGTCATTTTTGTGTGTGTTTGTGCACTTATAGACTGCATTGAACCATAGTTAGCCATTTGTGTGTGGGTGTGCTGTTTTAGATTGTGCATTGACTCACACTGAGCCATATGTGTGTTTCACTGTGTGGTGGAATAGGCTGTGAATGAATTCAAAATGAGCTGTGTGTGCCTGTGTCTGCTGGTAACAGGCTGAGCATACAGTCACAGTGAATCATGTGATCATGTCGGTGTGTGTAATGGTATGGATTGTGCATTGAGTTACACTGAAGAACGTGTGTCTGTGGGTCCTGGAATGAGATTGGGAATTTGTCAAAGTGAGAGGTGTGTGTGTTTGTGTGTGTTCTGCTGTTATAGAATGTGAATTGAGTCACAGTGACCATGCATGTGTGTTTCTCTCTGTGTGGTCTTATAGGCTGGGAACTGACACTGTGAGCGTTTTTGTGTGTATATTGCATGTGTTCTGGTATAGACTGTTCATTGAATCACAGTAAGCCATGTGTGTGTGTGTTGGCTGGTAGTGGGTGTGAGTTGAGGCACAGTGAGCCATTTGTGTGTGTGTGTGTGTGTTCTGGTTAATGCAGTGCACTGAGTCACAATTAGGTGTATATGTGCATCTGTGTGAGTTGTATATGCTGAGCATGGAGTCACTGGGAGGTGTGTGTTTGTGCTGCTATTGGCTGTGCATTAACTCTAATTGATACATGTGTATTTGTGTGTGTGTGTGTGTCTGTGTGGTATAAGCTCTGCACTAGGTCATAGTGTGCCATTTTGCGTGTTTGTGGGGGTGTTGGTATAGGTAGGGCATTGTTTCAAAGTGGCTTTTTTGTGTGTTTCTGAAATTAGAGTCTGTGCATTGAACCATAGTTTGCCATCTGTGTGTGGGTGTGCTGTTTTAGACTGTGCATTGACTCACACTGAGCCATGTGTGTGTTTCTCTGTGTGGTGGAATAGGCTGTGAATGAATTCAAAATGAGCTGTGTGTGTCTGTGTCTGCTGGTACAGGCTGAGCATACAGTCACAGTGAACCACATGAGCATGTCTGTGTGCGTAATGGTATGGACTGGGCATTGAGTTACAGTGAAGTCCGTGTGTCTGTGTTTCCTGGAATGGGCTTGGCAATATGTCAAAGTGAGAGGGGTGTGTGTGTGTGTGTGTGTGTCTGCTGTTATAGAATGTTAATTGACTCACAGTGACCATGCATGTGTGTGTGTCTGTGTGTGCTCTTATAGGCTGTGAATTGACACAGTGAGCGTTTTTGGGTATATGTCTCGTGTGTTCTGGTATAGGCTGTGCATTGAATTACAGTAAGCCGTGTGAGTCTGTGTTTGCTGGTAGAGGGTGTGAGTTGAGGCACAGTGAGCCATTTGTGTTTGTGTGTGCTGGTATCGGCTGTGCAATGAATCACATTAATCCTTGTGTGTGTTTGTTTGTGCTAGTGTAGGCTTGTCCTGGAGTAGTAATCAGCCATGACTTTGTTTGTGTGTGTGTGTTTGTGGTATGGTTTGGGTATTAAATCAATGTGAGCTTTGTGTGTGTCAATGTGGGTTTCGGTGTCCAGGTATATGCTGTGCATTGGGTCAGATTGATACATGTGTGTCCGTGTTTTTGTGTGTGTTTGCTGTTATGGGTTGTGCATTGAGTCACAGGGAGAGGTGTCCACGTTTGTGTGTGTCCTGGTATGGGCTGTGCATTGAGGCACAATGAGCCAAGTTTGGTGTTTGTGAGCTGTTATAGGCTGTGCTCTGAGTAACAGTGAGCTGTATTGTTGTGTGTGTGTGTGTCTGGGTGCGCTGCTATACACTGTGCATTGCATCACAGTGAACATGCGTTTGTGTTTGTTGGTGTGGTGGTATAGGCTCTTTATTTTGTCACACTGATCCATCGATGTGTGGGTTAATTGTAGTTGTAGGCTGAGCATTGACTCACTGTGAGGGGTGTTTGTGAGTGTGGTTGTATAAGGTGTGCACTGAGACAAAATGAGCCGTGTGTGTTTATGTATGTACTATTATGGGCTGTGCATCGAGTGAGCGTGAGCTGTGTGTTTCTTTGTGTGTGTTGTTATAGGAAGTGCATTGAATCCCAGTGAGCCATGGGAGTGTGTGTGTGTGTTCTGGTTTAAGCTGTGCACTGAATCACAATGAGGTGTGTGTGTGTGTGTTTTGTGTGCTGTATATGCTGATCATGTAGTCACTGTGAGGTGTATGTTTGTGCTGCTATAGGCTGTGCTTTTAGTCTCATTGATACGTGTGTGTGTGTCTGTGGTATAGGCTCTTCATTAGGTCAGAGTGTGCCTTTATATGTGTGTGTGAGTGTGTTTGTATAGGGTGCATTCTTTCAAAGTGGATTTTTTATGTATGTTGGTGCACTTATAGACTTGCATTGAAACTTAGTTAACTATCTGTGTGTTGGTGTGCTGTTTTAGATTGTGCATTGAGTCACACTGAATGATGAGTGTTTCTGTGTGTGCTGGAATAGGCTGTGAATGAATTCAAAATGAGCTGTGTGTGCACGTGTGTGTGTGCTGGTCCAGCCTGAGCATAAACTGACAGTGAACCATGTGAGCATGTCTGTGTGTGTAATGGTATGGGCTGTGCATTAAGTCACAGTGAAGTCCATGTGTCTGTGTGTGCTGCAATGGGCTGGGCAATTTGTCAAAGTGAGAGCCGTGTGTGTGTGTGTGTGTGTGTGTTTCTGCTGTTAGAGGATGTGCTTTGAGTCACAGTGACCATGCAGTATGTGTGTCTCTGTGTGCATTCATAGGTTGTGACTTGTCACAGTGAGCGTTTTTGTGTGTATGTACCATGTGTTCTGGTATAGGCTGTTCATTGAATCGCAGTAAGACATGTGAGAGTGTGTTTGCTGGTGGTGGGAGTGAGTTGAGGCACAGTGAGCCGTTTGTGTGTGTTTGTGTATTGGTATGGGCTGTGTATTGAGCTACAGTGGGAGTGTGTATGTGTGTGTTTGTGGGTGTGTGCTGGACTAGGCTGTGCATTGAGGACCATGGAGCTGTGCATGTGTGTGTTTGCTGACATGGGATGGACTGTGAGTCAAATGGAGCCATGTGTGTGTGTGGGAGGGAGGTGGTTTTCTAGTATACGTTGGGCATTGAATCACAGAGAACTTTGTATAAGTGTCTGTGTGTGTTTGTGTGGGCTGCAATTGGCTGTGCATTGAGTCACATTAATCCTTGTGTGGTATGGTCTGTGCATTGAGGCACAATGAGCCGAGTTTGATGTTTGTGTGCTGTTATAGGCTGTGCTCTGAGTATCAGTGAGCTGTATTGTTGTGTTTATGTGTGTGTGTGTGCTGGGATAGGCTCTTCCTAGAGTCATAATGAGCCATGCATCTGTTTGTGTGTGTGTGTTTGCTGGTATGGTTTGTGCATTGAATCAATCTGAGTATTGTGTGTGTCAAAGTGCGTGTCCTTGTCCAGGTATAGGCTGTGCATTGAGTCATATTGATCTATGTGTCTCCGTGTATTTGTGTGTGTTTGCTGTTATGGGTTGTGCATTGAGCCACAGGGAGAGGTTTCCACCTTTGTGTGTGTGCTGGTATGGGCTGTGCATTGAGGCACATTGAGCCATGTTTGGAATTTGTGTGCTTTTAAAGGCAGTGCTATGAGTAAGAGTGGGCTGAATCTGTGTGTGTGTGTGTGTGTGTGTGTGTGCTGCTATACACTCTGAATTGAGTCACAGTGAACATGCGTGTGTGTTGTTGTGGGGGTATAGGCTGTTTACTGAGTCACATTCATCTGTCGCTGTGTGGGTTCTTTGTTGTTGTAGGCTGAGCATTGACTCACTGAGCGGTGTGATTGTGAGTGCACTAGTATAAGCTGTGCATTGAGTCACAGTGAGCCATATGTGTGTTTGAGTATGTACTATTATGAAATGTGCATTTAGTCACAGTGAGCTGTGTGTTTATACGTGTGTGCTGTTATAAAAGTGTAATGAGGCACAGTGAGCCATGTGTGTGTGTGAGTGTGTTTGTTATGGTTAATGCTGTGCACTGAGTCCCAATGAGGTGTGTGTGTGTGTCTGTGTGAGCTGTATACGCTGAGCATCGAGTCACTGTGAGGTGTGTGTTGGTGCTGCCATTGGCTGTGCATTAACTCTAATTGATACATGTGTATTTGTGTGTGTGTGTGTCTGTGTGGTATAGGCGCTGCATTAGGTCATAGTGTGCCATTTTTGCGTGTTTGTGTGTGTGTTGTTGTAGGCTGTGCATTGTTTCAAAGTGGCTTTTTTGCGTGTGTTTGAGCACATAGAGACTGTGCATTGAACCATAGTTAGCCATCTGTGTGTGGGTGTGCTGTTTTAGATTGTGCATTGACTCACACTGAGCCATGTGTGTGTTTCTCTGTGTGGTGGAATAGGCTGCGAATGAATTCAAAATGAGCTGTGTGTGTCTGTGTCTGCTGGTACAGGCTGAGCATACAGTCACAGTGAACCACATGAGCATGTCTGTGTGTGTAATGGTATGGACTGGGCATTGAGTTACAATGAAGTCAGTGTGTCTGTGTTTCCTGGAATGGGCTTGGCAATATGTCAAAGTGATAGGTGTGTGTGTGTGTGTGTGCATGTGTGTCTGTTTCTGCTGTTATAGGTTTTGAATTGAGTCACAGTGACCATGCATGTGTGTGTGCCTGTGTGTGCTCTTATAGGCTGTGAATTGACACAGTGAGAGTCTTTGTGTGTTTGTCTCATGTGTTCTGGTATAAGCTGTGCATTGAATCACAGTAAGCCGTGTGAGTGTGTGATTGCTGGTAGTGGGTGTGAGTTGAGGCACAGTGAGCCGTTTGTGTGTGTGTGTGTGTTGGTAGAGGCTGTTTATTGAGTCACAGTGGGTGTGTATGCGTGTGTGTGTATTTGTGTGCTTGAATAGGCTGTGCATTGAGGACCAGGGAGCTGTGTATGTGTGCATGTGCTGACATGGGTTGGGCTTTGAGTCAAATGGAGCCATGTGTGTGTGTGTGTGTTCTGTTATAGGTTGGGCATTGAATCACTGTGAGGTGTGTATAAATGTCTGTTTGTGTTTGTGTGTGCTGGAATCGGTTGTGCATTGAGTCACATGAATCTTTGTGTGTGTGTATTTGTGTGTGTGTGTTTGTGTGTGCTGGTATAGGCTCTGCATGGAGTCATAATGAGCCGTGCATGTGTTTATGTGTGTGTGTTTGCTGGTATGGTTTGTGGATTAAATCAATGTGAGCCTTGTGTGTGTCAATGTGTGTGTCGGTGTCCAGGTATATGCTGTTCATTGAGTCGGATTGATACATCTTTGTCCGTGTGTTTGTGTGTGATTGCTGTTATGGGTTGTGCCTTGTGTCACACGGAGAGATGTCCAGGTTTGTGTGTGTCCTGGTATGGGCTGTGCCGAGGCACAATGAGCCGAGTTTGATGTTTGTGTGCTGTTATAGGCTGTGCTCTGAGTATCAGTGAGCTGTATTGTTGTGTGTGTGTGTGTGTGTGTGTGTGTGTGTTGCTCTACACTGTGCATTGAGTCACAGTGAACATGCGTTTGTGTTTGTTGGTTTGGTGGTATTGTCTCTTTGTTTTGTCAAACTGATCCGTCGATGTGTGGGTTAATTGAAGTTGTAGGCTGAGTATTGACTCACTGTGAGGTGTGTTTGTGAGTGTGGTTTCATAAGGTGTTCATTGAGACAAAGTGAGCCATGTGTGTGTTTGCATATGTACTATTATGGGCTGTGCATCGAGTCAGAATGAGCTGCGTGTTCATTTGTGTGTGCTGTTATAGGAAGTGCATTGAATCCCAGTGAGCCATGGTTGTGTGTGTGTGTGTTCCGGTTTATGCCTTTTTCTGAGTCACAATGAGATGTGTGTGTGTTTCTATGTGTGCTGTATATGCTGAGCATTTAGTCACTGTGAGGTGTATGTTTGTGCTGCTATAGGCTGTGCTTTTAGTCTCATTGATATGTGTGTGTGTGTGTGTGTGTGTGTGTCTGTGGTATAGGCTCTTCATTAGGTCAGAGTGTGTCATTTATATGTGTGTGTGGGTGTGTTTTTATAGGGTGCATTCGTTCAAAGTGGATTTTTATGTGTGTTTGTGCACTTCTAGACTGTGCTTTGAAACATAGCCGTCTGTGTGTGGGTGTGCTGTGTTAGATTGTGCATTGAGTCACACTGAATGATAAGTGCGTTTCTGTGTGTGCTGGAATAGGCTGTGAATGAATTCAAAATGAGCTGTGTGTGTGTTTGTGTGTGTGTGTTGGTACAGGCTGAGCATACAGTCCCAGTGAACCATGTGAGCATGTCTGTGTGTGTAATGTTATGGGCTGTGCATTAAGTTTCAGTGAAGTCCATGTGTCTGTGTGTGCTGCAATGGGCTGGGCAATTTGTGAAAGTGAGAGTCAGGTGTATGTGTGTGTTTCTGCTGTTATAGGATGTGCATTGAGTCACAGTTACCATGCAGTGTGTGTGTCTCTGTGTGCATTCATAGGCAGTGAATTGTCACAGTGATCGTTTTTGTGTGTATGTATCATGTATTGTGATAGAGGCTGTACATTGAATCACAATAAGACATTTGAGAGTGTGTTTGCTGGTGGTGGGTGTGAGTTGAGGCACAGTGAGCCGTTTGTGTGTGTTTGTGTATTGGTATGGGCTGTGTATTGAGCTACAGTGGGAGTGTGTATGTGTGTGTTTGTGGGTGTGTGTTCGACTAGGCTGTGCATTGAGGGTCATGGAGCTGTGCATGTGTGTGTGTGCTGACATGGGTTGGACTGTGAGTCAAATGGAGCCGTGTGTGTGTGGGAGGGAGTTGGTATTCTAGTATACATTGTGCATTGAATCAGAGTGAACCTTGTATAAGTGTGTGTGTTTGAGTGGGCTGCAATCGGCTGTGCATTGAGTCACAATAATCCTTGTGTGTGTGTGTGTGTGTGTGTGTGTCTGTTTGTGCTGGGATAGGCACTACCTAGAGGCATAATGAGCCATACATCTGTTTGTGTGTATGTGTTTGCTGGTATGGTTTGTGCATTGAATCAATGTGAGCCTTGGGGGTGTCAAAGTGTTTGTCAGTGTCCAGGTATATGCTGTGCATTGAGTCAAATTGATCCATGTGTCTCCGTGTGTTTGTGTGTGTTTGCTGTTATGGGTTGTGCATTGAGCCACAGGGAGAGGTTTCCACGTTTGTGTGTGTGCCGTGTTTGGTGTCTGTGTGCTCTTCTAGGCTCTGATCTAACAGTGAGCTGTATCTGTGTGTGTGTGTGTGTGTGTGTTGCTTTACACTGTGCATTGAGTCTCAGTGAGCATGCGTGTGTGTTTGTGTGTGTTGGTGTGGTTGTATAGGTTGTTCATTGAGTCACATTGATCCGGCACTGTGTGTGTTTTTTGTTGTTGTAGGCTGAGCATTGTCTCATTGTGAGGTGTTTTTCTGAGTGTGTTAGTATAAGCTGTGCATTGAGACACAGTGAGTCATGTGTGTGTTTGTGTATGCACTATTATGGGCTCTGCATTTAGTCACAGTGAACTGTGTGTTTATATTTTGTGTGCTGTTATAGGAAGTGCATTGAGACACAGTGAGCCATATGTGTGTGTGTGTGTGTGTGTGTGTGTGCTGGTATAGGCTGTGCTTTGATGACAGTTATCAGTGTTTGTGTGTTTGTGTGTGTGTTGGTATAGGCTGAGAATTGAGTCACAGTGAAAATGCATTTGTGTTTAGGTGTGTCCCAGGGAGCCGAATATATTTTTCTGTGTGTGCGTGTGTGTCTGTATGCTGGTATAGGCTGTGAATTGCATAACGGTGAGCCATACATGTGTGTGTGTGTGTGTGTGTGTGTGCTCTTATCGACTGTGCCTTGAGTCACAGTGAGGGTGTTTCTATGTATGTGTGTGGGTACGTGTTTTCTGGTATAGGCTGTGCATTGAAACTCTGTGAGCCGTGTGTGTGCCTGAGTGCGGGTACAGGGTGTGAGTTGAGGCACCATGAGCCATAAGTGTGTGTGTTGGTGTAGGCTGCATTGAGTCTTAGTGAACTGTCTGTGTGTGTGTGTGTTGCCTGAATATGCTGTGCATTTAGTCACAGTGAGCCATGTGTATGCGTGTGTGTGATTGTCTGTGTGGTAAGATGTGCATTGAGTCACAGTGAGTAGTGTATGTGTGTTTGTGCCAGTATAGGCTGTGCATAGTCATAATTAGCCGTGTGTGTGTGTGTGTGCTGGTATAGGATGCTCACTGAGCCACACTGAGTGGTGTGTGTGTGTGTTTTTCTATAGCTTGAGTATAGACTATCAAAGAGAGGTGTGTGTGTGTGTGTGTCTGTGTACGAAGGTATAGGTGGTGCACTGAGTCACAGTGAGCCGTGCATGTGTGTGTGTGTGTGTGCTGATATAGGCAGTTCACTGAGTCACAGTGAGACGTGCCTGTGTTTGTTTGTGTGTGTGTCATGTTATAGGCTGAGATATGCATCACTGTGAGCCGTGTGTGTGTGTGTCTGTGTGCCACTATAGGCAGTTCATTAAGTCTCATTGATATGTGTGTATGTGTGTTTGGTATAGGCTCTGAATTCAGTCAGAGTGTGCCATTTATGTGTGTGTGTGTGTTGTATAGGCTGTGTATTCTTTCAAAGTGACTTTTTTGTGTGTGTTTGTGCAGTGATAGAATGAGCATTGAACCATAGTGAGCCATCTGTGTGTGGGTGTGCTCCTTTAGATTGTGCATCAAATCACACTGAGGCATGGGTGAGTTTGTGCTGGAATAGGCTGTGAATAAGCTCAAAATGATCTGTGTGTGTGTGTGTGTGCGTGCTGGTACAGGCTAGACCATACAGTCACAGTGAACCATGTGAGCATGTCTGTGTGTGTAATGGTATGGGCTGTGTATAAAGTTACAGTGAAGTCCGTGGTCTGTGTGTGCTGAAATGGGCTGGGCAATTTGTCAAAATGAGAGGTGTGTGTGTGTGTGTTTCTGCTGTTATAGGATGTGCATTGAGTCACAGTGACCATGCATGTGTGCATGTCTGTGTGTGCCCTTATAGGCTGTGAATTGACACAGTAAGCATTGTTGTGTGTATGTATCATGTGTTGTGCTATAGGCTGTGCATTCAATCACAGTAAGCCATGTGAATGTGTGTTTGCTTGTAGTGGGTGTGATTTGAGGCAGTGTGCCGTTTGTGTGTGTGTGTGTGTGTGTGTGTGTTGGTATAGGCTGTGTATTGAATCACAGTGAGTGTGTGTATGCATGTGTGTCTCTGTGTGTGTGCTGGAATAGGCTGTGCACTGAGGACCAGGGAGCTGTGCATGTGTGTGCCTGCTGACATGGGATGGGTTTTGAGTCAAATGGAGACCTCCGTGTGTGTGTGTGAGTGTGTGTGTTCTGCAATAGGCTGTGCATTGAGGACCAGGGAGCTGTGCATGTGTGTGTGTGCTGACATGGGTTGGGCTTTGAGTCAATTGGAGCCGTGTGTGTGTGTGTGTGTGTGTGTGTTCTGGTATAGTTTGGGCACTGAATCACAGTGAGCTTTGTATAAGTGTCTGTGTGTGTTTGGGTGTGCTGGAATCAGCTGTGCATTGAATCACATTAATCCTTGTGTGTGTGTGTGTGTGTGTGTTTGTATGTGCTGGTCTAGGCTCTGCGTGGAGTCATAATGAGCCATGCATTTGTTTGTGTGTGTGTGTTTGCTGGTATGGTTTGTGCTTTGAATCAATGTGAGACCTATGTGTGTCAATGTGTGTGTCATTGTCCAGGTATATGTTGTGCATTGAGTCAAATTGATACATGTGTGTCCCTGCCTTTGTGTGTGTTTGTTGTTATGGGTTGTGCATTGAGTCACAGGGAAAGGTGTCCACGTTTGAGTGTGTGCTGGAATGGGCTGTGCATTGAGGCACATTGAGCCATGTTTGGTGTTTGTGTGCTGTTATAGGTTGTGCTCTGAGATAGAGTGAGCTGAATCTGTGTGTGTGTGTGTGTGTGTGTGTGCTGCTATACATTGTGCATTGAGTCACAATGACCATGTGTGCGGTGATGTGGTATAGGCTGTTCATTGAGTCACATTGATCCGTCACTGTGTGTGTTTTTTGTTGTTGTAGGCGGAGCATTGACTCATTGTGAGATGTGATTGCGAGTGCGGTAGTATAAGCTGTGAATTGAGACACACTGAGTCATGTGTGTGTTTGTGTATGTACTGTTTTGGGCTGTTCATTGAGTCACCGTGAGCTGTGTGTTTATTTGTGTGTGTTGTCATAGGAAGTGCATTGAGTCACAGTGAGATATGGGTGTGTGTGTGTGTGTGTGTGTGTGTGTTCTGGTTAATGTTGTGCACTGAGTCACAATGAGATATGTGTGTGTGTCTGTGTGTGCTGTATACGCTGAGCATTGAGTCACTGTCAGGTGTGTGTTTCTGCTGCTATAGGCTGTGCATGAAGTCTCATTGATAGGTGTGTGTTTGTGTGTGTGTGTCTGTGTGGTATAGGGTCTGCATTAAGTCAGAGTGTGCCATTTATGTGTGTGTGTGGCTGTGTGGGTATAGGCTGTGCATTCTTTTAAAGAGTCATTTTTGTGTGTGTTTGTGCACTTATAGACTGCATTGAACCATAGTTAGCCATTTGTGTGTGGGTGTGCTGTTTTAGATTGTGCATTGACTCACACTGAGCCATATGTGTGTTTCACTGTGTGGTGGAATAGGCTGTGAATGAATTCAAAATGAGCTGTGTGTGCCTGTGTCTGCTGGTAACAGGCTGAGCATACAGTCACAGTGAATCATGTGATCATGTCGGTGTGTGTAATGGTATGGATTGTGCATTGAGTTACACTGAAGAACGTGTGTCTGTGGGTCCTGGAATGAGATTGGGAATTTGTCAAAGTGAGAGGTGTGTGTGTTTGTGTGTGTTCTGCTGTTATAGAATGTGAATTGAGTCACAGTGACCATGCATGTGTGTTTCTCTCTGTGTGGTCTTATAGGCTGGGAACTGACACTGTGAGCGTTTTTGTGTGTATATTGCATGTGTTCTGGTATAGACTGTTCATTGAATCACAGTAAGCCATGTGTGTGTGTGTTGGCTGGTAGTGGGTGTGAGTTGAGGCACAGTGAGCCATTTGTGTGTGTGTGTGTGTGTTCTGGTTAATGCAGTGCACTGAGTCACAATTAGGTGTATATGTGCATCTGTGTGAGTTGTATATGCTGAGCATGGAGTCACTGGGAGGTGTGTGTTTGTGCTGCTATTGGCTGTGCATTAACTCTAATTGATACATGTGTATTTGTGTGTGTGTGTGTGTCTGTGTGGTATAAGCTCTGCACTAGGTCATAGTGTGCCATTTTGCGTGTTTGTGGGGGTGTTGGTATAGGTAGGGCATTGTTTCAAAGTGGCTTTTTTGTGTGTTTCTGAAATTAGAGTCTGTGCATTGAACCATAGTTTGCCATCTGTGTGTGGGTGTGCTGTTTTAGACTGTGCATTGACTCACACTGAGCCATGTGTGTGTTTCTCTGTGTGGTGGAATAGGCTGTGAATGAATTCAAAATGAGCTGTGTGTGTCTGTGTCTGCTGGTACAGGCTGAGCATACAGTCACAGTGAACCACATGAGCATGTCTGTGTGCGTAATGGTATGGACTGGGCATTGAGTTACAGTGAAGTCCGTGTGTCTGTGTTTCCTGGAATGGGCTTGGCAATATGTCAAAGTGAGAGGGGTGTGTGTGTGTGTGTGTGTGTCTGCTGTTATAGAATGTTAATTGACTCACAGTGACCATGCATGTGTGTGTGTCTGTGTGTGCTCTTATAGGCTGTGAATTGACACAGTGAGCGTTTTTGGGTATATGTCTCGTGTGTTCTGGTATAGGCTGTGCATTGAATTACAGTAAGCCGTGTGAGTCTGTGTTTGCTGGTAGAGGGTGTGAGTTGAGGCACAGTGAGCCATTTGTGTTTGTGTGTGCTGGTATCGGCTGTGCAATGAATCACATTAATCCTTGTGTGTGTTTGTTTGTGCTAGTGTAGGCTTGTCCTGGAGTAGTAATCAGCCATGACTTTGTTTGTGTGTGTGTGTTTGTGGTATGGTTTGGGTATTAAATCAATGTGAGCTTTGTGTGTGTCAATGTGGGTTTCGGTGTCCAGGTATATGCTGTGCATTGGGTCAGATTGATACATGTGTGTCCGTGTTTTTGTGTGTGTTTGCTGTTATGGGTTGTGCATTGAGTCACAGGGAGAGGTGTCCACGTTTGTGTGTGTCCTGGTATGGGCTGTGCATTGAGGCACAATGAGCCAAGTTTGGTGTTTGTGAGCTGTTATAGGCTGTGCTCTGAGTAACAGTGAGCTGTATTGTTGTGTGTGTGTGTGTCTGGGTGCGCTGCTATACACTGTGCATTGCATCACAGTGAACATGCGTTTGTGTTTGTTGGTGTGGTGGTATAGGCTCTTTATTTTGTCACACTGATCCATCGATGTGTGGGTTAATTGTAGTTGTAGGCTGAGCATTGACTCACTGTGAGGGGTGTTTGTGAGTGTGGTTGTATAAGGTGTGCACTGAGACAAAATGAGCCGTGTGTGTTTATGTATGTACTATTATGGGCTGTGCATCGAGTGAGCGTGAGCTGTGTGTTTCTTTGTGTGTGTTGTTATAGGAAGTGCATTGAATCCCAGTGAGCCATGGGAGTGTGTGTGTGTGTTCTGGTTTAAGCTGTGCACTGAATCACAATGAGGTGTGTGTGTGTGTGTTTTGTGTGCTGTATATGCTGAGCATGTAGTCACTGTGAGGTGTATGTTTGTGCTGCTATAGGCTGTGCTTTTAGTCTCATTGATACGTGTGTGTGTGTCTGTGGTATAGGCTCTTCATTAGGTCAGAGTGTGCCTTTATATGTGTGTGTGAGTGTGTTTGTATAGGGTGCATTCTTTCAAAGTGGATTTTTTATGTATGTTGGTGCACTTATAGACTTGCATTGAAACTTAGTTAACTATCTGTGTGTTGGTGTGCTGTTTTAGATTGTGCATTGAGTCACACTGAATGATGAGTGTTTCTGTGTGTGCTGGAATAGGCTGTGAATGAATTCAAAATGAGCTGTGTGTGCACGTGTGTGTGTGCTGGTCCAGCCTGAGCATAAACTGACAGTGAACCATGTGAGCATGTCTGTGTGTGTAATGGTATGGGCTGTGCATTAAGTCACAGTGAAGTCCATGTGTCTGTGTGTGCTGCAATGGGCTGGGCAATTTGTCAAAGTGAGAGCCGTGTGTGTGTGTGTGTGTGTGTGTTTCTGCTGTTAGAGGATGTGCTTTGAGTCACAGTGACCATGCAGTATGTGTGTCTCTGTGTGCATTCATAGGTTGTGACTTGTCACAGTGAGCGTTTTTGTGTGTATGTACCATGTGTTCTGGTATAGGCTGTTCATTGAATCGCAGTAAGACATGTGAGAGTGTGTTTGCTGGTGGTGGGAGTGAGTTGAGGCACAGTGAGCCGTTTGTGTGTGTTTGTGTATTGGTATGGGCTGTGTATTGAGCTACAGTGGGAGTGTGTATGTGTGTGTTTGTGGGTGTGTGCTGGACTAGGCTGTGCATTGAGGACCATGGAGCTGTGCATGTGTGTGTTTGCTGACATGGGATGGACTGTGAGTCAAATGGAGCCATGTGTGTGTGTGGGAAGGAGGTGGTTTTCTAGTATACGTTGGGCATTGAATCACAGAGAACTTTGTATAAGTGTCTGTGTGTGTTTGTGTGGGCTGCAATTGGCTGTGCATTGAGTCACATTAATCCTTGTGTGGTATGGTCTGTGCATTGAGGCACAATGAGCCGAGTTTGATGTTTGTGTGCTGTTATAGGCTGTGCTCTGAGTATCAGTGAGCTGTATTGTTGTGTTTATGTGTGTGTGTGTGCTGGGATAGGCTCTTCCTAGAGTCATAATGAGCCATGCATCTGTTTGTGTGTGTGTGTTTGCTGGTATGGTTTGTGCATTGAATCAATCTGAGTATTGTGTGTGTCAAAGTGCATGTCCTTGTCCAGGTATAGGCTGTGCATTGAGTCATATTGATCTATGTGTCTCCGTGTATTTGTGTGTGTTTGCTGTTATGGGTTGTGCATTGAGCCACAGGGAGAGGTTTCCACCTTTGTGTGTGTGCTGGTATGGGCTGTGCATTGAGGCACATTGAGCCATGTTTGGAATTTGTGTGCTTTTAAAGGCAGTGCTATGAGTAAGAGTGGGCTGAATCTGTGTGTGTGTGTGTGTGTGTGTGTGTGCTGCTATACACTCTGAATTGAGTCACAGTGAACATGCGTGTGTGTTGTTGTGGGGGTATAGGCTGTTTACTGAGTCACATTCATCTGTCGCTGTGTGGGTTCTTTGTTGTTGTAGGCTGAGCATTGACTCACTGAGCGGTGTGATTGTGAGTGCACTAGTATAAGCTGTGCATTGAGTCACAGTGAGCCATATGTGTGTTTGAGTATGTACTATTATGAAATGTGCATTTAGTCACAGTGAGCTGTGTGTTTATACGTGTGTGCTGTTATAAAAGTGTAATGAGGCACAGTGAGCCATGTGTGTGTGTGAGTGTGTTTGTTATGGTTAATGCTGTGCACTGAGTCCCAATGAGGTGTGTGTGTGTGTCTGTGTGAGCTGTATACGCTGAGCATCGAGTCACTGTGAGGTGTGTGTTGGTGCTGCCATTGGCTGTGCATTAACTCTAATTGATACATGTGTATTTGTGTGTGTGTGTGTCTGTGTGGTATAGGCGCTGCATTAGGTCATAGTGTGCCATTTTTGCGTGTTTGTGTGTGTGTTGTTGTAGGCTGTGCATTGTTTCAAAGTGGCTTTTTTGCGTGTGTTTGAGCACATAGAGACTGTGCATTGAACCATAGTTAGCCATCTGTGTGTGGGTGTGCTGTTTTAGATTGTGCATTGACTCACACTGAGCCATGTGTGTGTTTCTCTGTGTGGTGGAATAGGCTGCGAATGAATTCAAAATGAGCTGTGTGTGTCTGTGTCTGCTGGTACAGGCTGAGCATACAGTCACAGTGAACCACATGAGCATGTCTGTGTGTGTAATGGTATGGACTGGGCATTGAGTTACAATGAAGTCAGTGTGTCTGTGTTTCCTGGAATGGGCTTGGCAATATGTCAAAGTGATAGGTGTGTGTGTGTGTGTGTGCATGTGTGTCTGTTTCTGCTGTTATAGGTTGTGAATTGAGTCACAGTGACCATGCATGTGTGTGTGCCTGTGTGTGCTCTTATAGGCTGTGAATTGACACAGTGAGAGTCTTTGTGTGTTTGTCTCATGTGTTCTGGTATAAGCTGTGCATTGAATCACAGTAAGCCGTGTGAGTGTGTGATTGCTGGTAGTGGGTGTGAGTTGAGGCACAGTGAGCCGTTTGTGTGTGTGTGTGTGTTGGTAGAGGCTGTTTATTGAGTCACAGTGGGTGTGTACGCGTGTGTGTGTATTTGTGTGCTTGAATAGGCTGTGCATTGAGGACCAGGGAGCTGTGTATGTGTGCATGTGCTGACATGGGTTGGGCTTTGAGTCAAATGGAGCCATGTGTGTGTGTGTGTGTTCTGTTATAGGTTGGGCATTGAATCACTGTGAGGTGTGTATAAATGTCTGTTTGTGTTTGTGTGTGCTGGAATCGGTTGTGCATTGAGTCACATGAATCTTTGTGTGTGTGTATTTGTGTGTGTGTGTTTGTGTGTGCTGGTATAGGCTCTGCATGGAGTCATAATGAGCCGTGCATGTGTTTATGTGTGTGTGTTTGCTGGTATGGTTTGTGGATTAAATCAATGTGAGCCTTGTGTGTGTCAATGTGTGTGTCGGTGTCCAGGTATATGCTGTTCATTGAGTCGGATTGATACATCTTTGTCCGTGTGTTTGTGTGTGATTGCTGTTATGGGTTGTGCCTTGTGTCACACGGAGAGATGTCCAGGTTTGTGTGTGTCCTGGTATGGGCTGTGCCGAGGCACAATGAGCCGAGTTTGATGTTTGTGTGCTGTTATAGGCTGTGCTCTGAGTATCAGTGAGCTGTATTGTTGTGTGTGTGTGTGTGTGTGTGTGTGTGTTGCTCTACACTGTGCATTGAGTCACAGTGAACATGCGTTTGTGTTTGTTGGTTTGGTGGTATTGTCTCTTTGTTTTGTCAAACTGATCCGTCGATGTGTGGGTTAATTGAAGTTGTAGGCTGAGTATTGACTCACTGTGAGGTGTGTTTGTGAGTGTGGTTTCATAAGGTGTTCATTGAGACAAAGTGAGCCATGTGTGTGTTTGCATATGTACTATTATGGGCTGTGCATCGAGTCAGAATGAGCTGCGTGTTCATTTGTGTGTGCTGTTATAGGAAGTGCATTGAATCCCAGTGAGCCATGGTTGTGTGTGTGTGTGTTCCGGTTTATGCCTTTTTCTGAGTCACAATGAGATGTGTGTGTGTTTCTATGTGTGCTGTATATGCTGAGCATTTAGTCACTGTGAGGTGTATGTTTGTGCTGCTATAGGCTGTGCTTTTAGTCTCATTGATATGTGTGTGTGTGTGTGTGTGTGTGTGTCTGTGGTATAGGCTCTTCATTAGGTCAGAGTGTGTCATTTATATGTGTGTGTGGGTGTGTTTTTATAGGGTGCATTCGTTCAAAGTGGATTTTTATGTGTGTTTGTGCACTTCTAGACTGTGCTTTGAAACATAGCCGTCTGTGTGTGGGTGTGCTGTGTTAGATTGTGCATTGAGTCACACTGAATGATAAGTGCGTTTCTGTGTGTGCTGGAATAGGCTGTGAATGAATTCAAAATGAGCTGTGTGTGTGTTTGTGTGTGTGTGTTGGTACAGGCTGAGCATACAGTCCCAGTGAACCATGTGAGCATGTCTGTGTGTGTAATGTTATGGGCTGTGCATTAAGTTTCAGTGAAGTCCATGTGTCTGTGTGTGCTGCAATGGGCTGGGCAATTTGTGAAAGTGAGAGTCAGGTGTATGTGTGTGTTTCTGCTGTTATAGGATGTGCATTGAGTCACAGTTACCATGCAGTGTGTGTGTCTCTGTGTGCATTCATAGGCAGTGAATTGTCACAGTGATCGTTTTTGTGTGTATGTATCATGTATTGTGATAGAGGCTGTACATTGAATCACAATAAGACATTTGAGAGTGTGTTTGCTGGTGGTGGGTGTGAGTTGAGGCACAGTGAGCCGTTTGTGTGTGTTTGTGTATTGGTATGGGCTGTGTATTGAGCTACAGTGGGAGTGTGTATGTGTGTGTTTGTGGGTGTGTGTTCGACTAGGCTGTGCATTGAGGGTCATGGAGCTGTGCATGTGTGTGTGTGCTGACATGGGTTGGACTGTGAGTCAAATGGAGCCATGTGTGTGTGTGGGAGGGAGTTGGTATTCTAGTATACATTGTGCATTGAATCAGAGTGAACCTTGTATAAGTGTGTGTGTTTGAGTGGGCTGCAATCGGCTGTGCATTGAGTCACAATAATCCTTGTGTGTGTGTGTGTGTGTGTGTGTGTCTGTTTGTGCTGGGATAGGCACTACCTAGAGGCATAATGAGCCATACATCTGTTTGTGTGTATGTGTTTGCTGGTATGGTTTGTGCATTGAATCAATGTGAGCCTTGGGGGTGTCAAAGTGTTTGTCAGTGTCCAGGTATATGCTGTGCATTGAGTCAAATTGATCCATGTGTCTCCGTGTGTTTGTGTGTGTTTGCTGTTATGGGTTGTGCATTGAGCCACAGGGAGAGGTTTCCACGTTTGTGTGTGTGCCGTGTTTGGTGTCTGTGTGCTCTTCTAGGCTCTGATCTAACAGTGAGCTGTATCTGTGTGTGTGTGTGTGTGTGTGTTGCTTTACACTGTGCATTGAGTCTCAGTGAGCATGCGTGTGTGTTTGTGTGTGTTGGTGTGGTTGTATAGGTTGTTCATTGAGTCACATTGATCCGGCACTGTGTGTGTTTTTTGTTGTTGTAGGCTGAGCATTGTCTCATTGTGAGGTGTTTTTCTGAGTGTGTTAGTATAAGCTGTGCATTGAGACACAGTGAGTCATGTGTGTGTTTGTGTATGCACTATTATGGGCTCTGCATTTAGTCACAGTGAACTGTGTGTTTATATTTTGTGTGCTGTTATAGGAAGTGCATTGAGACACAGTGAGCCATATGTGTGTGTGTGTGTGTGTGTGTGTGTGTGTGTGCTGGTATAGGCTGTGCTTTGATGACAGTTATCAGTGTTTGTGTGTTTGTGTGTGTGTTGGTATAGGCTGAGAATTGAGTCACAGTGAAAATGCATTTGTGTTTAGGTGTGTCCCAGGGAGCCGAATATATTTTTCTGTGTGTGCGTGTGTGTCTGTATGCTGGTATAGGCTGTGAATTGCATAACGGTGAGCCATACATGTGTGTGTGTGTGTGTGTGTGTGTGCTCTTATCGACTGTGCCTTGAGTCACAGTGAGGGTGTTTCTATGTATGTGTGTGGGTACGTGTTTTCTGGTATAGGCTGTGCATTGAAACTCTGTGAGCCGTGTGTGTGCCTGAGTGCGGGTACAGGGTGTGAGTTGAGGCACCATGAGCCATAAGTGTGTGTGTTGGTGTAGGCTGCATTGAGTCTTAGTGAACTGTCTGTGTGTGTGTGTGTTGCCTGAATATGCTGTGCATTTAGTCACAGTGAGCCATGTGTATGCGTGTGTGTGATTGTCTGTGTGGTAAGATGTGCATTGAGTCACAGTGAGTAGTGTATGTGTGTTTGTGCCAGTATAGGCTGTGCATAGTCATAATTAGCCGTGTGTGTGTGTGTGCTGGTATAGGATGCTCACTGAGCCACACTGAGTGGTGTGTGTGTGTGTTTTTCTATAGCTTGAGTATAGACTATCAAAGAGAGGTGTGTGTGTGTGTGTGTCTGTGTACGAAGGTATAGGTGGTGCACTGAGTCACAGTGAGCCGTGCATGTGTGTGTGTGTGTGTGCTGATATAGGCAGTTCACTGAGTCACAGTGAGACGTGCCTGTGTTTGTTTGTGTGTGTGTCATGTTATAGGCTGAGATATGCATCACTGTGAGCCGTGTGTGTGTGTGTCTGTGTGCCACTATAGGCAGTTCATTAAGTCTCATTGATATGTGTGTATGTGTGTTTGGTATAGGCTCTGAATTCAGTCAGAGTGTGCCATTTATGTGTGTGTGTGTGTTGTATAGGCTGTGTATTCTTTCAAAGTGACTTTTTTGTGTGTGTTTGTGCAGTGATAGAATGAGCATTGAACCATAGTGAGCCATCTGTGTGTGGGTGTGCTCCTTTAGATTGTGCATCAAATCACACTGAGGCATGGGTGAGTTTGTGCTGGAATAGGCTGTGAATAAGCTCAAAATGATCTGTGTGTGTGTGTGTGCGTGCTGGTACAGGCTAGACCATACAGTCACAGTGAACCATGTGAGCATGTCTGTGTGTGTAATGGTATGGGCTGTGTATAAAGTTACAGTGAAGTCCGTGGTCTGTGTGTGCTGAAATGGGCTGGGCAATTTGTCAAAATGAGAGGTGTGTGTGTGTGTGTTTCTGCTGTTATAGGATGTGCATTGAGTCACAGTGACCATGCATGTGTGCATGTCTGTGTGTGCCCTTATAGGCTGTGAATTGACACAGTAAGCATTGTTGTGTGTATGTATCATGTGTTGTGCTATAGGCTGTGCATTCAATCACAGTAAGCCATGTGAATGTGTGTTTGCTTGTAGTGGGTGTGATTTGAGGCAGTGTGCCATTTGTGTGTGTGTGTGTGTGTGTGTTGGTATAGGCTGTGTATTGAATCACAGTGAGTGTGTGTATGCATGTGTGTCTCTGTGTGTGTGCTGGAATAGGCTGTGCACTGAGGACCAGGGAGCTGTGCATGTGTGTGCCTGCTGACATGGGATGGGTTTTGAGTCAAATGGAGCCCTCCGTGTGTGTGTGTGAGTGTGTGTGTTCTGCAATAGGCTGTGCATTGAGGACCAGGGAGCTGTGCATGTGTGTGTGTGCTGACATGGGTTGGGCTTTGAGTCAATTGGAGCCGTGTGTGTGTGTGTGTGTGTGTGTGTTCTGGTATAGTTTGGGCACTGAATCACAGTGAGCTTTGTATAAGTGTCTGTGTGTGTTTGGGTGTGCTGGAATCAGCTGTGCATTGAATCACATTAATCCTTGTGTGTGTGTGTGTGTGTGTGTGTTTGTATGTGCTGGTCTAGGCTCTGCGTGGAGTCATAATGAGCCATGCATTTGTTTGTGTGTGTGTGTTTGCTGGTATGGTTTGTGCTTTGAATCAATGTGAGACCTATGTGTGTCAATGTGTGTGTCGTTGTCCAGGTATATGTTGTGCATTGAGTCAAATTGATACATGTGTGTCCCTGCCTTTGTGTGTGTTTGTTGTTATGGGTTGTGCATTGAGTCACAGGGAAAGGTGTCCACGTTTGAGTGTGTGCTGGAATGGGCTGTGCATTGAGGCACATTGAGCCATGTTTGGTGTTTGTGTGCTGTTATAGGTTGTGCTCTGAGATAGAGTGAGCTGAATCTGTGTGTGTGTGTGCTGCTATACATTGTGCATTGAGTCACAATGACCATGTGTGCGGTGATGTGGTATAGGCTGTTCATTGAGTCACATTGATCCGTCACTGTGTGTGTTTTTTGTTGTTGTAGGCGGAGCATTGACTCATTGTGAGATGTGATTGCGAGTGCGGTAGTATAAGCTGTGAATTGAGACACACTGAGTCATGTGTGTGTTTGTGTATGTACTGTTTTGGGCTGTTCATTGAGTCACCGTGAGCTGTGTGTTTATTTGTGTGTGTTGTCATAGGAAGTGCATTGAGTCACAGTGAGATATGGGTGTGTGTGTGTGTGTGTGTGTGTGTGTGTGTGTTCTGGTTAATGTTGTGCACTGAGTCACAATGAGATATGTGTGTGTGTCTGTGTGTGCTGTATATGCTGAGCATTGAGTCACTGTCAGGTGTGTGTTTCTGCTGCTATAGGCTGTGCATGAAGTCTCATTGATAGGTGTGTGTTTGTGTGTGTGTGTCTGTGTGGTATAGGGTCTGCATTAAGTCAGAGTGTGCCATTTATGTGTGTGTGTGGCTGTGTGGGTATAGGCTGTGCATTCTTTTAAAGAGTCATTTTTGTGTGTGTTTGTGCACTTATAGACTGCATTGAACCATAGTTAGCCATTTGTGTGTGGGTGTGCTGTTTTAGATTGTGCATTGACTCACACTGAGCCATATGTGTGTTTCACTGTGTGGTGGAATAGGCTGTGAATGAATTCAAAATGAGCTGTGTGTGCCTGTGTCTGCTGGTAACAGGCTGAGCATACAGTCACAGTGAATCATGTGATCATGTCGGTGTGTGTAATGGTATGGATTGTGCATTGAGTTACACTGAAGAACGTGTGTCTGTGGGTCCTGGAATGAGATTGGGAATTTGTCAAAGTGAGAGGTGTGTGTGTTTGTGTGTGTTCTGCTGTTATAGAATGTGAATTGAGTCACAGTGACCATGCATGTGTGTTTCTCTCTGTGTGGTCTTATAGGCTGGGAACTGACACTGTGAGCGTTTTTGTGTGTATATTGCATGTGTTCTGGTATAGACTGTTCATTGAATCACAGTAAGCCATGTGTGTGTGTGTTGGCTGGTAGTGGGTGTGAGTTGAGGCACAGTGAGCCATTTGTGTGTGTGTGTGTGTGTTCTGGTTAATGCAGTGCACTGAGTCACAATTAGGTGTATATGTGCATCTGTGTGAGTTGTATATGCTGAGCATGGAGTCACTGGGAGGTGTGTGTTTGTGCTGCTATTGGCTGTGCATTAACTCTAATTGATACATGTGTATTTGTGTGTGTGTGTGTGTCTGTGTGGTATAAGCTCTGCACTAGGTCATAGTGTGCCATTTTGCGTGTTTGTGGGGGTGTTGGTATAGGTAGGGCATTGTTTCAAAGTGGCTTTTTTGTGTGTTTCTGAAATTAGAGTCTGTGCATTGAACCATAGTTTGCCATCTGTGTGTGGGTGTGCTGTTTTAGACTGTGCATTGACTCACACTGAGCCATGTGTGTGTTTCTCTGTGTGGTGGAATAGGCTGTGAATGAATTCAAAATGAGCTGTGTGTGTCTGTGTCTGCTGGTACAGGCTGAGCATACAGTCACAGTGAACCACATGAGCATGTCTGTGTGCGTAATGGTATGGACTGGGCATTGAGTTACAGTGAAGTCCGTGTGTCTCTGTTTCCTGGAATGGGCTTGGCAATATGTCAAAGTGAGAGGGGTGTGTGTGTGTGTGTGTGTGTCTGCTGTTATAGAATGTTAATTGACTCACAGTGACCATGCATGTGTGTGTGTCTGTGTGTGCTCTTATAGGCTGTGAATTGACACAGTGAGCGTTTTTGGGTATATGTCTCGTGTGTTCTGGTATAGGCTGTGCATTGAATTACAGTAAGCCGTGTGAGTCTGTGTTTGCTGGTAGAGGGTGTGAGTTGAGGCACAGTGAGCCATTTGTGTTTGTGTGTGCTGGTATCGGCTGTGCAATGAATCACATTAATCCTTGTGTGTGTTTGTTTGTGCTAGTGTAGGCTTGTCCTGGAGTAGTAATCAGCCATGACTTTGTTTGTGTGTGTGTGTTTGTGGTATGGTTTGGGTATTAAATCAATGTGAGCTTTGTGTGTGTCAATGTGGGTTTCGGTGTCCAGGTATATGCTGTGCATTGGGTCAGATTGATACATGTGTGTCCGTGTTTTTGTGTGTGTTTGCTGTTATGGGTTGTGCATTGAGTCACAGGGAGAGGTGTCCACGTTTGTGTGTGTCCTGGTATGGGCTGTGCATTGAGGCACAATGAGCCAAGTTTGGTGTTTGTGAGCTGTTATAGGCTGTGCTCTGAGTAACAGTGAGCTGTATTGTTGTGTGTGTGTGTGTCTGGGTGCGCTGCTATACACTGTGCATTGCATCACAGTGAACATGCGTTTGTGTTTGTTGGTGTGGTGGTATAGGCTCTTTATTTTGTCACACTGATCCATCGATGTGTGGGTTAATTGTAGTTGTAGGCTGAGCATTGACTCACTGTGAGGGGTGTTTGTGAGTGTGGTTGTATAAGGTGTGCACTGAGACAAAATGAGCCGTGTGTGTTTATGTATGTACTATTATGGGCTGTGCATCGAGTGAGCGTGAGCTGTGTGTTTCTTTGTGTGTGTTGTTATAGGAAGTGCATTGAATCCCAGTGAGCCATGGGAGTGTGTGTGTGTGTTCTGGTTTAAGCTGTGCACTGAATCACAATGAGGTGTGTGTGTGTGTGTTTTGTGTGCTGTATATGCTGATCATGTAGTCACTGTGAGGTGTATGTTTGTGCTGCTATAGGCTGTGCTTTTAGTCTCATTGATACGTGTGTGTGTGTCTGTGGTATAGGCTCTTCATTAGGTCAGAGTGTGCCTTTATATGTGTGTGTGAGTGTGTGTGTATAAGGTGCATTCTTTCAAAGTGGATTTTTTATGTATGTTGGTGCACTTATAGACTTGCATTGAAACTTAGTTAACTATCTGTGTGTTGGTGTGCTGTTTTAGATTGTGCATTGAGTCACACTGAATGATGAGTGTTTCTGTGTGTGCTGGAATAGGCTGTGAATGAATTCAAAATGAGCTGTGTGTGCACGTGTGTGTGTGCTGGTCCAGCCTGAGCATAAACTGACAGTGAACCATGTGAGCATGTCTGTGTGTGTAATGGTATGGGCTGTGCATTAAGTCACAGTGAAGTCCATGTGTCTGTGTGTGCTGCAATGGGCTGGGCAATTTGTCAAAGTGAGAGCCGTGTGTGTGTGTGTGTGTGTGTGTTTCTGCTGTTAGAGGATGTGCTTTGAGTCACAGTGACCATGCAGTATGTGTGTCTCTGTGTGCATTCATAGGTTGTGACTTGTCACAGTGAGCGTTTTTGTGTGTATGTACCATGTGTTCTGGTATAGGCTGTTCATTGAATCGCAGTAAGACATGTGAGAGTGTGTTTGCTGGTGGTGGGAGTGAGTTGAGGCACAGTGAGCCGTTTGTGTGTGTTTGTGTATTGGTATGGGCTGTGTATTGAGCTACAGTGGGAGTGTGTATGTGTGTGTTTGTGGGTGTGTGCTGGACTAGGCTGTGCATTGAGGACCATGGAGCTGTGCATGTGTGTGTTTGCTGACATGGGATGGACTGTGAGTCAAATGGAGCCATGTGTGTGTGTGGGAGGGAGGTGGTTTTCTAGTATACGTTGGGCATTGAATCACAGAGAACTTTGTATAAGTGTCTCTGTGTGTTTGTGTGGGCTGCAATTGGCTGTGCATTGAGTCACATTAATCCTTGTGTGGTATGGTCTGTGCATTGAGGCACAATGAGCCGAGTTTGATGTTTGTGTGCTGTTATAGGCTGTGCTCTGAGTATCAGTGAGCTGTATTGTTGTGTTTATGTGTGTGTGTGTGCTGGGATAGGCTCTTCCTAGAGTCATAATGAGCCATGCATCTGTTTGTGTGTGTGTGTTTGCTGGTATGGTTTGTGCATTGAATCAATCTGAGTATTGTGTGTGTCAAAGTGCGTGTCCTTGTCCAGGTATAGGCTGTGCATTGAGTCATATTGATCTATGTGTCTCCGTGTATTTGTGTGTGTTTGCTGTTATGGGTTGTGCATTGAGCCACAGGGAGAGGTTTCCACCTTTGTGTGTGTGCTGGTATGGGCTGTGCATTGAGGCACATTGAGCCATGTTTGGAATTTGTGTGCTTTTAAAGGCAGTGCTATGAGTAAGAGTGGGCTGAATCTGTGTGTGTGTGTGTGTGTGTGTGTGTGCTGCTATACACTCTGAATTGAGTCACAGTGAACATGCGTGTGTGTTGTTGTGGGGGTATAGGCTGTTTACTGAGTCACATTCATCTGTCGCTGTGTGGGTTCTTTGTTGTTGTAGGCTGAGCATTGACTCACTGAGCGGTGTGATTGTGAGTGCACTAGTATAAGCTGTGCATTGAGTCACAGTGAGCCATATGTGTGTTTGAGTATGTACTATTATGAAATGTGCATTTAGTCACAGTGAGCTGTGTGTTTATACGTGTGTGCTGTTATAAAAGTGTAATGAGGCACAGTGAGCCATGTGTGTGTGTGAGTGTGTTTGTTATGGTTAATGCTGTGCACTGAGTCCCAATGAGGTGTGTGTGTGTGTCTGTGTGAGCTGTATACGCTGAGCATCGAGTCACTGTGAGGTGTGTGTTGGTGCTGCCATTGGCTGTGCATTAACTCTAATTGATACATGTGTATTTGTGTGTGTGTGTGTCTGTGTGGTATAGGCGCTGCATTAGGTCATAGTGTGCCATTTTTGCGTGTTTGTGTGTGTGTTGTTGTAGGCTGTGCATTGTTTCAAAGTGGCTTTTTTGCGTGTGTTTGAGCACATAGAGACTGTGCATTGAACCATAGTTAGCCATCTGTGTGTGGGTGTGCTGTTTTAGATTGTGCATTGACTCACACTGAGCCATGTGTGTGTTTCTCTGTGTGGTGGAATAGGCTGCGAATGAATTCAAAATGAGCTGTGTGTGTCTGTGTCTGCTGGTACAGGCTGAGCATACAGTCACAGTGAACCACATGAGCATGTCTGTGTGTGTAATGGTATGGACTGGGCATTGAGTTACAATGAAGTCAGTGTGTCTGTGTTTCCTGGAATGGGCTTGGCAATATGTCAAAGTGATAGGTGTGTGTGTGTGTGTGTGCATGTGTGTCTGTTTCTGCTGTTATAGGTTGTGAATTGAGTCACAGTGACCATGCATGTGTGTGTGCCTGTGTGTGCTCTTATAGGCTGTGAATTGACACAGTGAGAGTCTTTGTGTGTTTGTCTCATGTGTTCTGGTATAAGCTGTGCATTGAATCACAGTAAGCCGTGTGAGTGTGTGATTGCTGGTAGTGGGTGTGAGTTGAGGCACAGTGAGCCGTTTGTGTGTGTGTGTGTGTTGGTAGAGGCTGTTTATTGAGTCACAGTGGGTGTGTATGCGTGTGTGTGTATTTGTGTGCTTGAATAGGCTGTGCATTGAGGACCAGGGAGCTGTGTATGTGTGCATGTGCTGACATGGGTTGGGCTTTGAGTCAAATGGAGCCATGTGTGTGTGTGTGTGTTCTGTTATAGGTTGGGCATTGAATCACTGTGAGGTGTGTATAAATGTCTGTTTGTGTTTGTGTGTGCTGGAATCGGTTGTGCATTGAGTCACATGAATCTTTGTGTGTGTGTATTTGTGTGTGTGTGTTTGTGTGTGCTGGTATAGGCTCTGCATGGAGTCATAATGAGCCGTGCATGTGTTTATGTGTGTGTGTTTGCTGGTATGGTTTGTGGATTAAATCAATGTGAGCCTTGTGTGTGTCAATGTGTGTGTCGGTGTCCAGGTATATGCTGTTCATTGAGTCGGATTGATACATCTTTGTCCGTGTGTTTGTGTGTGATTGCTGTTATGGGTTGTGCCTTGTGTCACACGGAGAGATGTCCAGGTTTGTGTGTGTCCTGGTATGGGCTGTGCCGAGGCACAATGAGCCGAGTTTGATGTTTGTGTGCTGTTATAGGCTGTGCTCTGAGTATCAGTGAGCTGTATTGTTGTGTGTGTGTGTGTGTGTGTGTGTGTGTTGCTCTACACTGTGCATTGAGTCACAGTGAACATGCGTTTGTGTTTGTTGGTTTGGTGGTATTGTCTCTTTGTTTTGTCAAACTGATCCGTCGATGTGTGGGTTAATTGAAGTTGTAGGCTGAGTATTGACTCACTGTGAGGTGTGTTTGTGAGTGTGGTTTCATAAGGTGTTCATTGAGACAAAGTGAGCCATGTGTGTGTTTGCATATGTACTATTATGGGCTGTGCATCGAGTCAGAATGAGCTGCGTGTTCATTTGTGTGTGCTGTTATAGGAAGTGCATTGAATCCCAGTGAGCCATGGTTGTGTGTGTGTGTGTTCCGGTTTATGCCTTTTTCTGAGTCACAATGAGATGTGTGTGTGTTTCTATGTGTGCTGTATATGCTGAGCATTTAGTCACTGTGAGGTGTATGTTTGTGCTGCTATAGGCTGTGCTTTTAGTCTCATTGATATGTGTGTGTGTGTGTGTGTGTGTGTGTCTGTGGTATAGGCTCTTCATTAGGTCAGAGTGTGTCATTTATATGTGTGTGTGGGTGTGTTTTTATAGGGTGCATTCGTTCAAAGTGGATTTTTATGTGTGTTTGTGCACTTCTAGACTGTGCTTTGAAACATAGCCGTCTGTGTGTGGGTGTGCTGTGTTAGATTGTGCATTGAGTCACACTGAATGATAAGTGCGTTTCTGTGTGTGCTGGAATAGGCTGTGAATGAATTCAAAATGAGCTGTGTGTGTGTTTGTGTGTGTGTGTTGGTACAGGCTGAGCATACAGTCCCAGTGAACCATGTGAGCATGTCTGTGTGTGTAATGTTATGGGCTGTGCATTAAGTTTCAGTGAAGTCCATGTGTCTGTGTGTGCTGCAATGGGCTGGGCAATTTGTGAAAGTGAGAGTCAGGTGTATGTGTGTGTTTCTGCTGTTATAGGATGTGCATTGAGTCACAGTTACCATGCAGTGTGTGTGTCTCTGTGTGCATTCATAGGCAGTGAATTGTCACAGTGATCGTTTTTGTGTGTATGTATCATGTATTGTGATAGAGGCTGTACATTGAATCACAATAAGACATTTGAGAGTGTGTTTGCTGGTGGTGGGTGTGAGTTGAGGCACAGTGAGCCGTTTGTGTGTGTTTGTGTATTGGTATGGGCTGTGTATTGAGCTACAGTGGGAGTGTGTATGTGTGTGTTTGTGGGTGTGTGTTCGACTAGGCTGTGCATTGAGGGTCATGGAGCTGTGCATGTGTGTGTGTGCTGACATGGGTTGGACTGTGAGTCAAATGGAGCCATGTGTGTGTGTGGGAGGGAGTTGGTATTCTAGTATACATTGTGCATTGAATCAGAGTGAACCTTGTATAAGTGTGTGTGTTTGAGTGGGCTGCAATCGGCTGTGCATTGAGTCACAATAATCCTTGTGTGTGTGTGTGTGTGTGTGTGTGTCTGTTTGTGCTGGGATAGGCACTACCTAGAGGCATAATGAGCCATACATCTGTTTGTGTGTATGTGTTTGCTGGTATGGTTTGTGCATTGAATCAATGTGAGCCTTGGGGGTGTCAAAGTGTTTGTCAGTGTCCAGGTATATGCTGTGCATTGAGTCAAATTGATCCATGTGTCTCCGTGTGTTTGTGTGTGTTTGCTGTTATGGGTTGTGCATTGAGCCACAGGGAGAGGTTTCCACGTTTGTGTGTGTGCCGTGTTTGGTGTCTGTGTGCTCTTCTAGGCTCTGATCTAACAGTGAGCTGTATCTGTGTGTGTGTGTGTGTGTGTGTTGCTTTACACTGTGCATTGAGTCTCAGTGAGCATGCGTGTGTGTTTGTGTGTGTTGGTGTGGTTGTATAGGTTGTTCATTGAGTCACATTGATCCGGCACTGTGTGTGTTTTTTGTTGTTGTAGGCTGAGCATTGTCTCATTGTGAGGTGTTTTTCTGAGTGTGTTAGTATAAGCTGTGCATTGAGACACAGTGAGTCATGTGTGTGTTTGTGTATGCACTATTATGGGCTCTGCATTTAGTCACAGTGAACTGTGTGTTTATATTTTGTGTGCTGTTATAGGAAGTGCATTGAGACACAGTGAGCCATATGTGTGTGTGTGTGTGTGTGTGTGTGTGTGTGTGTGCTGGTATAGGCTGTGCTTTGATGACAGTTATCAGTGTTTGTGTGTTTGTGTGTGTGTTGGTATAGGCTGAGAATTGAGTCACAGTGAAAATGCATTTGTGTTTAGGTGTGTCCCAGGGAGCCGAATATATTTTTCTGTGTGTGCGTGTGTGTCTGTATGCTGGTATAGGCTGTGAATTGCATAACGGTGAGCCATACATGTGTGTGTGTGTGTGTGTGTGTGTGCTCTTATCGACTGTGCCTTGAGTCACAGTGAGGGTGTTTCTATGTATGTGTGTGGGTACGTGTTTTCTGGTATAGGCTGTGCATTGAAACTCTGTGAGCCGTGTGTGTGCCTGAGTGCGGGTACAGGGTGTGAGTTGAGGCACCATGAGCCATAAGTGTGTGTGTTGGTGTAGGCTGCATTGAGTCTTAGTGAACTGTCTGTGTGTGTGTGTGTTGCCTGAATATGCTGTGCATTTAGTCACAGTGAGCCATGTGTATGCGTGTGTGTGATTGTCTGTGTGGTAAGATGTGCATTGAGTCACAGTGAGTAGTGTATGTGTGTTTGTGCCAGTATAGGCTGTGCATAGTCATAATTAGCCGTGTGTGTGTGTGTGTGCTGGTATAGGATGCTCACTGAGCCACACTGAGTGGTGTGTGTGTGTGTTTTTCTATAGCTTGAGTATAGACTATCAAAGAGAGGTGTGTGTGTGTGTGTGTCTGTGTACGAAGGTATAGGTGGTGCACTGAGTCACAGTGAGCCGTGCATGTGTGTGTGTGTGTGTGCTGATATAGGCAGTTCACTGAGTCACAGTGAGACGTGCCTGTGTTTGTTTGTGTGTGTGTCATGTTATAGGCTGAGATATGCATCACTGTGAGCCGTGTGTGTGTGTGTCTGTGTGCCACTATAGGCAGTTCATTAAGTCTCATTGATATGTGTGTATGTGTGTTTGGTATAGGCTCTGAATTCAGTCAGAGTGTGCCATTTATGTGTGTGTGTGTGTTGTATAGGCTGTGTATTCTTTCAAAGTGACTTTTTTGTGTGTGTTTGTGCAGTGATAGAATGAGCATTGAACCATAGTGAGCCATCTGTGTGTGGGTGTGCTCCTTTAGATTGTGCATCAAATCACACTGAGGCATGGGTGAGTTTGTGCTGGAATAGGCTGTGAATAAGCTCAAAATGATCTGTGTGTGTGTGTGTGTGCGTGCTGGTACAGGCTAGACCATACAGTCACAGTGAACCATGTGAGCATGTCTGTGTGTGTAATGGTATGGGCTGTGTATAAAGTTACAGTGAAGTCCGTGGTCTGTGTGTGCTGAAATGGGCTGGGCAATTTGTCAAAATGAGAGGTGTGTGTGTGTGTGTTTCTGCTGTTATAGGATGTGCATTGAGTCACAGTGACCATGCATGTGTGCATGTCTGTGTGTGCCCTTATAGGCTGTGAATTGACACAGTAAGCATTGTTGTGTGTATGTATCATGTGTTGTGCTATAGGCTGTGCATTCAATCACAGTAAGCCATGTGAATGTGTGTTTGCTTGTAGTGGGTGTGATTTGAGGCAGTGTGCCATTTGTGTGTGTGTGTGTGTGTGTGTTGGTATAGGCTGTGTATTGAATCACAGTGAGTGTGTGTATGCATGTGTGTCTCTGTGTGTGTGCTGGAATAGGCTGTGCACTGAGGACCAGGGAGCTGTGCATGTGTGTGCCTGCTGACATGGGATGGGTTTTGAGTCAAATGGAGCCCTCCGTGTGTGTGTGTGAGTGTGTGTGTTCTGCAATAGGCTGTGCATTGAGGACCAGGGAGCTGTGCATGTGTGTGTGTGCTGACATGGGTTGGGCTTTGAGTCAATTGGAGCCGTGTGTGTGTGTGTGTGTGTGTGTGTTCTGGTATAGTTTGGGCACTGAATCACAGTGAGCTTTGTATAAGTGTCTGTGTGTGTTTGGGTGTGCTGGAATCAGCTGTGCATTGAATCACATTAATCCTTGTGTGTGTGTGTGTGTGTGTGTGTTTGTATGTGCTGGTCTAGGCTCTGCGTGGAGTCATAATGAGCCATGCATTTGTTTGTGTGTGTGTGTTTGCTGGTATGGTTTGTGCTTTGAATCAATGTGAGACCTATGTGTGTCAATGTGTGTGTCGTTGTCCAGGTATATGTTGTGCATTGAGTCAAATTGATACATGTGTGTCCCTGCCTTTGTGTGTGTTTGTTGTTATGGGTTGTGCATTGAGTCACAGGGAAAGGTGTCCACGTTTGAGTGTGTGCTGGAATGGGCTGTGCATTGAGGCACATTGAGCCATGTTTGGTGTTTGTGTGCTGTTATAGGTTGTGCTCTGAGATAGAGTGAGCTGAATCTGTGTGTGTGTGTGCTGCTATACATTGTGCATTGAGTCACAATGACCATGTGTGCGGTGATGTGGTATAGGCTGTTCATTGAGTCACATTGATCCGTCACTGTGTGTGTTTTTTGTTGTTGTAGGCGGAGCATTGACTCATTGTGAGATGTGATTGCGAGTGCGGTAGTATAAGCTGTGAATTGAGACACACTGAGTCATGTGTGTGTTTGTGTATGTACTGTTTTGGGCTGTTCATTGAGTCACCGTGAGCTGTGTGTTTATTTGTGTGTGTTGTCATAGGAAGTGCATTGAGTCACAGTGAGATATGGGTGTGTGTGTGTGTGTGTGTGTGTGTGTGTGTGTTCTGGTTAATGTTGTGCACTGAGTCACAATGAGATATGTGTGTGTGTCTGTGTGTGCTGTATATGCTGAGCATTGAGTCACTGTCAGGTGTGTGTTTCTGCTGCTATAGGCTGTGCATGAAGTCTCATTGATAGGTGTGTGTTTGTGTGTGTGTGTCTGTGTGGTATAGGGTCTGCATTAAGTCAGAGTGTGCCATTTATGTGTGTGTGTGGCTGTGTGGGTATAGGCTGTGCATTCTTTTAAAGAGTCATTTTTGTGTGTGTTTGTGCACTTATAGACTGCATTGAACCATAGTTAGCCATTTGTGTGTGGGTGTGCTGTTTTAGATTGTGCATTGACTCACACTGAGCCATATGTGTGTTTCACTGTGTGGTGGAATAGGCTGTGAATGAATTCAAAATGAGCTGTGTGTGCCTGTGTCTGCTGGTAACAGGCTGAGCATACAGTCACAGTGAATCATGTGATCATGTCGGTGTGTGTAATGGTATGGATTGTGCATTGAGTTACACTGAAGAACGTGTGTCTGTGGGTCCTGGAATGAGATTGGGAATTTGTCAAAGTGAGAGGTGTGTGTGTTTGTGTGTGTTCTGCTGTTATAGAATGTGAATTGAGTCACAGTGACCATGCATGTGTGTTTCTCTCTGTGTGGTCTTATAGGCTGGGAACTGACACTGTGAGCGTTTTTGTGTGTATATTGCATGTGTTCTGGTATAGACTGTTCATTGAATCACAGTAAGCCATGTGTGTGTGTGTTGGCTGGTAGTGGGTGTGAGTTGAGGCACAGTGAGCCATTTGTGTGTGTGTGTGTGTGTTCTGGTTAATGCAGTGCACTGAGTCACAATTAGGTGTATATGTGCATCTGTGTGAGTTGTATATGCTGAGCATGGAGTCACTGGGAGGTGTGTGTTTGTGCTGCTATTGGCTGTGCATTAACTCTAATTGATACATGTGTATTTGTGTGTGTGTGTGTGTCTGTGTGGTATAAGCTCTGCACTAGGTCATAGTGTGCCATTTTGCGTGTTTGTGGGGGTGTTGGTATAGGTAGGGCATTGTTTCAAAGTGGCTTTTTTGTGTGTTTCTGAAATTAGAGTCTGTGCATTGAACCATAGTTTGCCATCTGTGTGTGGGTGTGCTGTTTTAGACTGTGCATTGACTCACACTGAGCCATGTGTGTGTTTCTCTGTGTGGTGGAATAGGCTGTGAATGAATTCAAAATGAGCTGTGTGTGTCTGTGTCTGCTGGTACAGGCTGAGCATACAGTCACAGTGAACCACATGAGCATGTCTGTGTGCGTAATGGTATGGACTGGGCATTGAGTTACAGTGAAGTCCGTGTGTCTGTGTTTCCTGGAATGGGCTTGGCAATATGTCAAAGTGAGAGGGGTGTGTGTGTGTGTGTGTGTGTCTGCTGTTATAGAATGTTAATTGACTCACAGTGACCATGCATGTGTGTGTGTCTGTGTGTGCTCTTATAGGCTGTGAATTGACACAGTGAGCGTTTTTGGGTATATGTCTCGTGTGTTCTGGTATAGGCTGTGCATTGAATTACAGTAAGCCGTGTGAGTCTGTGTTTGCTGGTAGAGGGTGTGAGTTGAGGCACAGTGAGCCATTTGTGTTTGTGTGTGCTGGTATCGGCTGTGCAATGAATCACATTAATCCTTGTGTGTGTTTGTTTGTGCTAGTGTAGGCTTGTCCTGGAGTAGTAATCAGCCATGACTTTGTTTGTGTGTGTGTGTTTGTGGTATGGTTTGGGTATTAAATCAATGTGAGCTTTGTGTGTGTCAATGTGGGTTTCGGTGTCCAGGTATATGCTGTGCATTGGGTCAGATTGATACATGTGTGTCCGTGTTTTTGTGTGTGTTTGCTGTTATGGGTTGTGCATTGAGTCACAGGGAGAGGTGTCCACGTTTGTGTGTGTCCTGGTATGGGCTGTGCATTGAGGCACAATGAGCCAAGTTTGGTGTTTGTGAGCTGTTATAGGCTGTGCTCTGAGTAACAGTGAGCTGTATTGTTGTGTGTGTGTGTGTCTGGGTGCGCTGCTATACACTGTGCATTGCATCACAGTGAACATGCGTTTGTGTTTGTTGGTGTGGTGGTATAGGCTCTTTATTTTGTCACACTGATCCATCGATGTGTGGGTTAATTGTAGTTGTAGGCTGAGCATTGACTCACTGTGAGGGGTGTTTGTGAGTGTGGTTGTATAAGGTGTGCACTGAGACAAAATGAGCCGTGTGTGTTTATGTATGTACTATTATGGGCTGTGCATCGAGTGAGCGTGAGCTGTGTGTTTCTTTGTGTGTGTTGTTATAGGAAGTGCATTGAATCCCAGTGAGCCATGGGAGTGTGTGTGTGTGTTCTGGTTTAAGCTGTGCACTGAATCACAATGAGGTGTGTGTGTGTGTGTTTTGTGTGCTGTATATGCTGATCATGTAGTCACTGTGAGGTGTATGTTTGTGCTGCTATAGGCTGTGCTTTTAGTCTCATTGATACGTGTGTGTGTGTCTGTGGTATAGGCTCTTCATTAGGTCAGAGTGTGCCTTTATATGTGTGTGTGAGTGTGTGTGTATAAGGTGCATTCTTTCAAAGTGGATTTTTTATGTATGTTGGTGCACTTATAGACTTGCATTGAAACTTAGTTAACTATCTGTGTGTTGGTGTGCTGTTTTAGATTGTGCATTGAGTCACACTGAATGATGAGTGTTTCTGTGTGTGCTGGAATAGGCTGTGAATGAATTCAAAATGAGCTGTGTGTGCATGTGTGTGTGTGCTGGTCCAGCCTGAGCATAAACTGACAGTGAACCATGTGAGCATGTCTGTGTGTGTAATGGTATGGGCTGTGCATTAAGTCACAGTGAAGTCCATGTGTCTGTGTGTGCTGCAATGGGCTGGGCAATTTGTCAAAGTGAGAGCCGTGTGTGTGTGTGTGTGTGTGTGTTTCTGCTGTTAGAGGATGTGCTTTGAGTCACAGTGACCATGCAGTATGTGTGTCTCTGTGTGCATTCATAGGTTGTGACTTGTCACAGTGAGCGTTTTTGTGTGTATGTACCATGTGTTCTGGTATAGGCTGTTCATTGAATCGCAGTAAGACATGTGAGAGTGTGTTTGCTGGTGGTGGGAGTGAGTTGAGGCACAGTGAGCCGTTTGTGTGTGTTTGTGTATTGGTATGGGCTGTGTATTGAGCTACAGTGGGAGTGTGTATGTGTGTGTTTGTGGGTGTGTGCTGGACTAGGCTGTGCCTTGAGGACCATGGAGCTGTGCATGTGTGTGTTTGCTGACATGGGATGGACTGTGAGTCAAATGGAGCCATGTGTGTGTGTGGGAGGGAGGTGGTTTTCTAGTATACGTTGGGCATTGAATCACAGAGAACTTTGTATAAGTGTCTGTGTGTGTTTGTGTGGGCTGCAATTGGCTGTGCATTGAGTCACATTAATCCTTGTGTGGTATGGTCTGTGCATTGAGGCACAATGAGCCGAGTTTGATGTTTGTGTGCTGTTATAGGCTGTGCTCTGAGTATCAGTGAGCTGTATTGTTGTGTTTATGTGTGTGTGTGTGCTGGGATAGGCTCTTCCTAGAGTCATAATGAGCCATGCATCTGTTTGTGTGTGTGTGTTTGCTGGTATGGTTTGTGCATTGAATCAATCTGAGTATTGTGTGTGTCAAAGTGCGTGTCCTTGTCCAGGTATAGGCTGTGCATTGAGTCATATTGATCTATGTGTCTCCGTGTATTTGTGTGTGTTTGCTGTTATGGGTTGTGCATTGAGCCACAGGGAGAGGTTTCCACCTTTGTGTGTGTGCTGGTATGGGCTGTGCATTGAGGCACATTGAGCCATGTTTGGAATTTGTGTGCTTTTAAAGGCAGTGCTATGAGTAAGAGTGGGCTGAATCTGTGTGTGTGTGTGTGTGTGTGTGTGTGCTGCTATACACTCTGAATTGAGTCACAGTGAACATGCGTGTGTGTTGTTGTGGGGGTATAGGCTGTTTACTGAGTCACATTCATCTGTCGCTGTGTGGGTTCTTTGTTGTTGTAGGCTGAGCATTGACTCACTGAGCGGTGTGATTGTGAGTGCACTAGTATAAGCTGTGCATTGAGTCACAGTGAGCCATATGTGTGTTTGAGTATGTACTATTATGAAATGTGCATTTAGTCACAGTGAGCTGTGTGTTTATACGTGTGTGCTGTTATAAAAGTGTAATGAGGCACAGTGAGCCATGTGTGTGTGTGAGTGTGTTTGTTATGGTTAATGCTGTGCACTGAGTCCCAATGAGGTGTGTGTGTGTGTCTGTGTGAGCTGTATACGCTGAGCATCGAGTCACTGTGAGGTGTGTGTTGGTGCTGCCATTGGCTGTGCATTAACTCTAATTGATACATGTGTATTTGTGTGTGTGTGTGTCTGTGTGGTATAGGCGCTGCATTAGGTCATAGTGTGCCATTTTTGCGTGTTTGTGTGTGTGTTGTTGTAGGCTGTGCATTGTTTCAAAGTGGCTTTTTTGCGTGTGTTTGAGCACATAGAGACTGTGCATTGAACCATAGTTAGCCATCTGTGTGTGGGTGTGCTGTTTTAGATTGTGCATTGACTCACACTGAGCCATGTGTGTGTTTCTCTGTGTGGTGGAATAGGCTGCGAATGAATTCAAAATGAGCTGTGTGTGTCTGTGTCTGCTGGTACAGGCTGAGCATACAGTCACAGTGAACCACATGAGCATGTCTGTGTGTGTAATGGTATGGACTGGGCATTGAGTTACAATGAAGTCAGTGTGTCTGTGTTTCCTGGAATGGGCTTGGCAATATGTCAAAGTGATAGGTGTGTGTGTGTGTGTGTGCATGTGTGTCTGTTTCTGCTGTTATAGGTTGTGAATTGAGTCACAGTGACCATGCATGTGTGTGTGCCTGTGTGTGCTCTTATAGGCTGTGAATTGACACAGTGAGAGTCTTTGTGTGTTTGTCTCATGTGTTCTGGTATAAGCTGTGCATTGAATCACAGTAAGCCGTGTGAGTGTGTGATTGCTGGTAGTGGGTGTGAGTTGAGGCACAGTGAGCCGTTTGTGTGTGTGTGTGTGTTGGTAGAGGCTGTTTATTGAGTCACAGTGGGTGTGTATGCGTGTGTGTGTATTTGTGTGCTTGAATAGGCTGTGCATTGAGGACCAGGGAGCTGTGTATGTGTGCATGTGCTGACATGGGTTGGGCTTTGAGTCAAATGGAGCCATGTGTGTGTGTGTGTGTTCTGTTATAGGTTGGGCATTGAATCACTGTGAGGTGTGTATAAATGTCTGTTTGTGTTTGTGTGTGCTGGAATCGGTTGTGCATTGAGTCACATGAATCTTTGTGTGTGTGTATTTGTGTGTGTGTGTTTGTGTGTGCTGGTATAGGCTCTGCATGGAGTCATAATGAGCCGTGCATGTGTTTATGTGTGTGTGTTTGCTGGTATG
The DNA here is from genome assembly GCF_025265405.1 of Mesoplodon densirostris. NCBI lineage: Eukaryota > Metazoa > Chordata > Mammalia > Artiodactyla > Ziphiidae > Mesoplodon > Mesoplodon densirostris. The sequence continues at coordinate 2,773,710 of NW_026778237.1, read as the reverse complement.
GTTTGTGGATTAAATCAATGTGAGCCTTGTGTGTGTCAATGTGTGTGTCGGTGTCCAGGTATATGCTGTTCATTGAGTCGGATTGATACATCTTTGTCCGTGTGTTTGTGTGTGATTGCTGTTATGGGTTGTGCCTTGTGTCACACGGAGAGATGTCCAGGTTTGTGTGTGTCCTGGTATGGGCTGTGCCGAGGCACAATGAGCCGAGTTTGATGTTTGTGTGCTGTTATAGGCTGTGCTCTGAGTATCAGTGAGCTGTATTGTTGTGTGTGTGTGTGTGTGTGTGTGTGTGTGTGTTGCTCTACACTGTGCATTGAGTCACAGTGAACATGCGTTTGTGTTTGTTGGTTTGGTGGTATTGTCTCTTTGTTTTGTCAAACTGATCCGTCGATGTGTGGGTTAATTGAAGTTGTAGGCTGAGTATTGACTCACTGTGAGGTGTGTTTGTGAGTGTGGTTTCATAAGGTGTTCATTGAGACAAAGTGAGCCATGTGTGTGTTTGCATATGTACTATTATGGGCTGTGCATCGAGTCAGAATGAGCTGCGTGTTCATTTGTGTGTGCTGTTATAGGAAGTGCATTGAATCCCAGTGAGCCATGGTTGTGTGTGTGTGTGTTCCGGTTTATGCCTTTTTCTGAGTCACAATGAGATGTGTGTGTGTTTCTATGTGTGCTGTATATGCTGAGCATTTAGTCACTGTGAGGTGTATGTTTGTGCTGCTATAGGCTGTGCTTTTAGTCTCATTGATATGTGTGTGTGTGTGTGTGTGTGTGTCTGTGGTATAGGCTCTTCATTAGGTCAGAGTGTGTCATTTATATGTGTGTGTGGGTGTGTTTTTATAGGGTGCATTCGTTCAAAGTGGATTTTTATGTGTGTTTGTGCACTTCTAGACTGTGCTTTGAAACATAGCCGTCTGTGTGTGGGTGTGCTGTGTTAGATTGTGCATTGAGTCACACTGAATGATAAGTGCGTTTCTGTGTGTGCTGGAATAGGCTGTGAATGAATTCAAAATGAGCTGTGTGTGTGTTTGTGTGTGTGTGTTGGTACAGGCTGAGCATACAGTCCCAGTGAACCATGTGAGCATGTCTGTGTGTGTAATGTTATGGGCTGTGCATTAAGTTTCAGTGAAGTCCATGTGTCTGTGTGTGCTGCAATGGGCTGGGCAATTTGTGAAAGTGAGAGTCAGGTGTATGTGTGTGTTTCTGCTGTTATAGGATGTGCATTGAGTCACAGTTACCATGCAGTGTGTGTGTCTCTGTGTGCATTCATAGGCAGTGAATTGTCACAGTGATCGTTTTTGTGTGTATGTATCATGTATTGTGATAGAGGCTGTACATTGAATCACAATAAGACATTTGAGAGTGTGTTTGCTGGTGGTGGGTGTGAGTTGAGGCACAGTGAGCCGTTTGTGTGTGTTTGTGTATTGGTATGGGCTGTGTATTGAGCTACAGTGGGAGTGTGTATGTGTGTGTTTGTGGGTGTGTGTTCGACTAGGCTGTGCATTGAGGGTCATGGAGCTGTGCATGTGTGTGTGTGCTGACATGGGTTGGACTGTGAGTCAAATGGAGCCATGTGTGTGTGGGGGAGGGAGTTGGTATTCTAGTATACATTGTGCATTGAATCAGAGTGAACCTTGTATAAGTGTGTGTGTTTGAGTGGGCTGCAATCGGCTGTGCATTGAGTCACAATAATCCTTGTGTGTGTGTGTGTGTGTGTGTGTGTGTCTGTTTGTGCTGGGATAGGCACTACCTAGAGGCATAATGAGCCATACATCTGTTTGTGTGTATGTGTTTGCTGGTATGGTTTGTGCATTGAATCAATGTGAGCCTTGGGGGTGTCAAAGTGTTTGTCAGTGTCCAGGTATATGCTGTGCATTGAGTCAAATTGATCCATGTGTCTCCGTGTGTTTGTGTGTGTTTGCTGTTATGGGTTGTGCATTGAGCCACAGGGAGAGGTTTCCACGTTTGTGTGTGTGCCGTGTTTGGTGTCTGTGTGCTCTTCTAGGCTCTGATCTAACAGTGAGCTGTATCTGTGTGTGTGTGTTGCTTTACACTGTGCATTGAGTCTCAGTGAGCATGCGTGTGTGTTTGTGTGTGTTGGTGTGGTTGTATAGGTTGTTCATTGAGTCACATTGATCCGGCACTGTGTGTGTTTTTTGTTGTTGTAGGCTGAGCATTGTCTCATTGTGAGGTGTTTTTCTGAGTGTGTTAGTATAAGCTGTGCATTGAGACACAGTGAGTCATGTGTGTGTTTGTGTATGCACTATTATGGGCTCTGCATTTAGTCACAGTGAACTGTGTGTTTATATTTTGTGTGCTGTTATAGGAAGTGCATTGAGACACAGTGAGCCATATGTGTGTGTGTGTGTGTGTGTGTGTGTGTGTGTGTGCTGGTATAGGCTGTGCTTTGATGACAGTTATCAGTGTTTGTGTGTTTGTGTGTGTGTTGGTATAGGCTGAGAATTGAGTCACAGTGAAAATGCATTTGTGTTTAGGTGTGTCCCAGGGAGCCGAATATATTTTTCTGTGTGTGCGTGTGTGTCTGTATGCTGGTATAGGCTGTGAATTGCATAACGGTGAGCCATACATGTGTGTGTGTGTGTGTGTGTGTGCTCTTATCGACTGTGCCTTGAGTCACAGTGAGGGTGTTTCTATGTATGTGTGTGGGTACGTGTTTTCTGGTATAAGCTGTGCATTGAAACTCTGTGAGCCGTGTGTGTGCCTGAGTGCGGGTACAGGGTGTGAGTTGAGGCACCATGAGCCATAAGTGTGTGTGTTGGTGTAGGCTGCATTGAGTCTTAGTGAACTGTCTGTGTGTGTGTGTGTTGCCTGAATATGCTGTGCATTTAGTCACAGTGAGCCATGTGTATGCGTGTGTGTGATTGTCTGTGTGGTAAGATGTGCATTGAGTCACAGTGAGTAGTGTATGTGTGTTTGTGCCAGTATAGGCTGTGCATAGTCATAATTAGCCGTGTGTGTGTGTGTGTGCTGGTATAGGATGCTCACTGAGCCACACTGAGTGGTGTGTGTGTGTGTTTTTCTATAGCTTGAGTATAGACTATCAAAGAGAGGTGTGTGTGTGTGTGTGTCTGTGTACGAAGGTATAGGTGGTGCACTGAGTCACAGTGAGCCGTGCATGTGTGTGTGTGTGTGTGCTGATATAGGCAGTTCACTGAGTCACAGTGAGACGTGCCTGTGTTTGTTTGTGTGTGTGTCATGTTATAGGCTGAGATATGCATCACTGTGAGCCGTGTGTGTGTGTGTCTGTGTGCCACTATAGGCAGTTCATTAAGTCTCATTGATATGTGTGTATGTGTGTTTGGTATAGGCTCTGAATTCAGTCAGAGTGTGCCATTTATGTGTGTGTGTGTGTTGTATAGGCTGTGTATTCTTTCAAAGTGACTTTTTTGTGTGTGTTTGTGCAGTGATAGAATGAGCATTGAACCATAGTGAGCCATCTGTGTGTGGGTGTGCTCCTTTAGATTGTGCATCAAATCACACTGAGGCATGGGTGAGTTTGTGCTGGAATAGGCTGTGAATAAGCTCAAAATGATCTGTGTGTGTGTGTGTGTGCGTGCTGGTACAGGCTAGACCATACAGTCACAGTGAACCATGTGAGCATGTCTGTGTGTGTAATGGTATGGGCTGTGTATAAAGTTACAGTGAAGTCCGTGGTCTGTGTGTGCTGAAATGGGCTGGGCAATTTGTCAAAATGAGAGGTGTGTGTGTGTGTGTTTCTGCTGTTATAGGATGTGCATTGAGTCACAGTGACCATGCATGTGTGCATGTCTGTGTGTGCCCTTATAGGCTGTGAATTGACACAGTAAGCATTGTTGTGTGTATGTATCATGTGTTGTGCTATAGGCTGTGCATTCAATCACAGTAAGCCATGTGAATGTGTGTTTGCTTGTAGTGGGTGTGATTTGAGGCAGTGTGCCATTTGTGTGTGTGTGTGTGTGTGTGTGTTGGTATAGGCTGTGTATTGAATCACAGTGAGTGTGTGTATGCATGTGTGTCTCTGTGTGTGTGCTGGAATAGGCTGTGCACTGAGGACCAGGGAGCTGTGCATGTGTGTGCCTGCTGACATGGGATGGGTTTTGAGTCAAATGGAGCCCTCCGTGTGTGTGTGTGAGTGTGTGTGTTCTGCAATAGGCTGTGCATTGAGGACCAGGGAGCTGTGCATGTGTGTGTGTGCTGACATGGGTTGGGCTTTGAGTCAATTGGAGCCGTGTGTGTGTGTGTGTGTGTGTGTGTTCTGGTATAGTTTGGGCACTGAATCACAGTGAGCTTTGTATAAGTGTCTGTGTGTGTTTGGGTGTGCTGGAATCAGCTGTGCATTGAATCACATTAATCCTTGTGTGTGTGTGTGTGTGTGTGTGTTTGTATGTGCTGGTCTAGGCTCTGCGTGGAGTCATAATGAGCCATGCATTTGTTTGTGTGTGTGTGTTTGCTGGTATGGTTTGTGCTTTGAATCAATGTGAGACCTATGTGTGTCAATGTGTGTGTCGTTGTCCAGGTATATGTTGTGCATTGAGTCAAATTGATACATGTGTGTCCCTGCCTTTGTGTGTGTTTGTTGTTATGGGTTGTGCATTGAGTCACAGGGAAAGGTGTCCACGTTTGAGTGTGTGCTGGAATGGGCTGTGCATTGAGGCACATTGAGCCATGTTTGGTGTTTGTGTGCTGTTATAGGTTGTGCTCTGAGATAGAGTGAGCTGAATCTGTGTGTGTGTGTGCTGCTATACATTGTGCATTGAGTCACAATGACCATGTGTGCGGTGATGTGGTATAGGCTGTTCATTGAGTCACATTGATCCGTCACTGTGTGTGTTTTTTGTTGTTGTAGGCGGAGCATTGACTCATTGTGAGATGTGATTGCGAGTGCGGTAGTATAAGCTGTGAATTGAGACACACTGAGTCATGTGTGTGTTTGTGTATGTACTGTTTTGGGCTGTTCATTGAGTCACCGTGAGCTGTGTGTTTATTTGTGTGTGTTGTCATAGGAAGTGCATTGAGTCACAGTGAGATATGGGTGTGTGTGTGTGTGTGTGTGTGTGTGTGTGTGTTCTGGTTAATGTTGTGCACTGAGTCACAATGAGATATGTGTGTGTGTCTGTGTGTGCTGTATATGCTGAGCATTGAGTCACTGTCAGGTGTGTGTTTCTGCTGCTATAGGCTGTGCATGAAGTCTCATTGATAGGTGTGTGTTTGTGTGTGTGTGTCTGTGTGGTATAGGGTCTGCATTAAGTCAGAGTGTGCCATTTATGTGTGTGTGTGGCTGTGTGGGTATAGGCTGTGCATTCTTTTAAAGAGTCATTTTTGTGTGTGTTTGTGCACTTATAGACTGCATTGAACCATAGTTAGCCATTTGTGTGTGGGTGTGCTGTTTTAGATTGTGCATTGACTCACACTGAGCCATATGTGTGTTTCACTGTGTGGTGGAATAGGCTGTGAATGAATTCAAAATGAGCTGTGTGTGCCTGTGTCTGCTGGTAACAGGCTGAGCATACAGTCACAGTGAATCATGTGATCATGTCGGTGTGTGTAATGGTATGGATTGTGCATTGAGTTACACTGAAGAACGTGTGTCTGTGGGTCCTGGAATGAGATTGGGAATTTGTCAAAGTGAGAGGTGTGTGTGTTTGTGTGTGTTCTGCTGTTATAGAATGTGAATTGAGTCACAGTGACCATGCATGTGTGTTTCTCTCTGTGTGGTCTTATAGGCTGGGAACTGACACTGTGAGCGTTTTTGTGTGTATATTGCATGTGTTCTGGTATAGACTGTTCATTGAATCACAGTAAGCCATGTGTGTGTGTGTTGGCTGGTAGTGGGTGTGAGTTGAGGCACAGTGAGCCATTTGTGTGTGTGTGTGTGTGTTCTGGTTAATGCAGTGCACTGAGTCACAATTAGGTGTATATGTGCATCTGTGTGAGTTGTATATGCTGAGCATGGAGTCACTGGGAGGTGTGTGTTTGTGCTGCTATTGGCTGTGCATTAACTCTAATTGATACATGTGTATTTGTGTGTGTGTGTGTGTCTGTGTGGTATAAGCTCTGCACTAGGTCATAGTGTGCCATTTTGCGTGTTTGTGGGGGTGTTGGTATAGGTAGGGCATTGTTTCAAAGTGGCTTTTTTGTGTGTTTCTGAAATTAGAGTCTGTGCATTGAACCATAGTTTGCCATCTGTGTGTGGGTGTGCTGTTTTAGACTGTGCATTGACTCACACTGAGCCATGTGTGTGTTTCTCTGTGTGGTGGAATAGGCTGTGAATGAATTCAAAATGAGCTGTGTGTGTCTGTGTCTGCTGGTACAGGCTGAGCATACAGTCACAGTGAACCACATGAGCATGTCTGTGTGCGTAATGGTATGGACTGGGCATTGAGTTACAGTGAAGTCCGTGTGTCTGTGTTTCCTGGAATGGGCTTGGCAATATGTCAAAGTGAGAGGGGTGTGTGTGTGTGTGTGTGTGTCTGCTGTTATAGAATGTTAATTGACTCACAGTGACCATGCATGTGTGTGTGTCTGTGTGTGCTCTTATAGGCTGTGAATTGACACAGTGAGCGTTTTTGGGTATATGTCTCGTGTGTTCTGGTATAGGCTGTGCATTGAATTACAGTAAGCCGTGTGAGTCTGTGTTTGCTGGTAGAGGGTGTGAGTTGAGGCACAGTGAGCCATTTGTGTTTGTGTGTGCTGGTATCGGCTGTGCAATGAATCACATTAATCCTTGTGTGTGTTTGTTTGTGCTAGTGTAGGCTTGTCCTGGAGTAGTAATCAGCCATGACTTTGTTTGTGTGTGTGTGTTTGTGGTATGGTTTGGGTATTAAATCAATGTGAGCTTTGTGTGTGTCAATGTGGGTTTCGGTGTCCAGGTATATGCTGTGCATTGGGTCAGATTGATACATGTGTGTCCGTGTTTTTGTGTGTGTTTGCTGTTATGGGTTGTGCATTGAGTCACAGGGAGAGGTGTCCACGTTTGTGTGTGTCCTGGTATGGGCTGTGCATTGAGGCACAATGAGCCAAGTTTGGTGTTTGTGAGCTGTTATAGGCTGTGCTCTGAGTAACAGTGAGCTGTATTGTTGTGTGTGTGTGTGTCTGGGTGCGCTGCTATACACTGTGCATTGCATCACAGTGAACATGCGTTTGTGTTTGTTGGTGTGGTGGTATAGGCTCTTTATTTTGTCACACTGATCCATCGATGTGTGGGTTAATTGTAGTTGTAGGCTGAGCATTGACTCACTGTGAGGGGTGTTTGTGAGTGTGGTTGTATAAGGTGTGCACTGAGACAAAATGAGCCGTGTGTGTTTATGTATGTACTATTATGGGCTGTGCATCGAGTGAGCGTGAGCTGTGTGTTTCTTTGTGTGTGTTGTTATAGGAAGTGCATTGAATCCCAGTGAGCCATGGGAGTGTGTGTGTGTGTTCTGGTTTAAGCTGTGCACTGAATCACAATGAGGTGTGTGTGTGTGTGTTTTGTGTGCTGTATATGCTGATCATGTAGTCACTGTGAGGTGTATGTTTGTGCTGCTATAGGCTGTGCTTTTAGTCTCATTGATACGTGTGTGTGTGTCTGTGGTATAGGCTCTTCATTAGGTCAGAGTGTGCCTTTATATGTGTGTGTGAGTGTGTGTGTATAAGGTGCATTCTTTCAAAGTGGATTTTTTATGTATGTTGGTGCACTTATAGACTTGCATTGAAACTTAGTTAACTATCTGTGTGTTGGTGTGCTGTTTTAGATTGTGCATTGAGTCACACTGAATGATGAGTGTTTCTGTGTGTGCTGGAATAGGCTGTGAATGAATTCAAAATGAGCTGTGTGTGCATGTGTGTGTGTGCTGGTCCAGCCTGAGCATAAACTGACAGTGAACCATGTGAGCATGTCTGTGTGTGTAATGGTATGGGCTGTGCATTAAGTCACAGTGAAGTCCATGTGTCTGTGTGTGCTGCAATGGGCTGGGCAATTTGTCAAAGTGAGAGCCGTGTGTGTGTGTGTGTGTGTGTGTTTCTGCTGTTAGAGGATGTGCTTTGAGTCACAGTGACCATGCAGTATGTGTGTCTCTGTGTGCATTCATAGGTTGTGACTTGTCACAGTGAGCGTTTTTGTGTGTATGTACCATGTGTTCTGGTATAGGCTGTTCATTGAATCGCAGTAAGACATGTGAGAGTGTGTTTGCTGGTGGTGGGAGTGAGTTGAGGCACAGTGAGCCGTTTGTGTGTGTTTGTGTATTGGTATGGGCTGTGTATTGAGCTACAGTGGGAGTGTGTATGTGTGTGTTTGTGGGTGTGTGCTGGACTAGGCTGTGCCTTGAGGACCATGGAGCTGTGCATGTGTGTGTTTGCTGACATGGGATGGACTGTGAGTCAAATGGAGCCATGTGTGTGTGTGGGAGGGAGGTGGTTTTCTAGTATACGTTGGGCATTGAATCACAGAGAACTTTGTATAAGTGTCTGTGTGTGTTTGTGTGGGCTGCAATTGGCTGTGCATTGAGTCACATTAATCCTTGTGTGGTATGGTCTGTGCATTGAGGCACAATGAGCCGAGTTTGATGTTTGTGTGCTGTTATAGGCTGTGCTCTGAGTATCAGTGAGCTGTATTGTTGTGTTTATGTGTGTGTGTGTGCTGGGATAGGCTCTTCCTAGAGTCATAATGAGCCATGCATCTGTTTGTGTGTGTGTGTTTGCTGGTATGGTTTGTGCATTGAATCAATCTGAGTATTGTGTGTGTCAAAGTGCGTGTCCTTGTCCAGGTATAGGCTGTGCATTGAGTCATATTGATCTATGTGTCTCCGTGTATTTGTGTGTGTTTGCTGTTATGGGTTGTGCATTGAGCCACAGGGAGAGGTTTCCACCTTTGTGTGTGTGCTGGTATGGGCTGTGCATTGAGGCACATTGAGCCATGTTTGGAATTTGTGTGCTTTTAAAGGCAGTGCTATGAGTAAGAGTGGGCTGAATCTGTGTGTGTGTGTGTGTGTGTGTGTGTGCTGCTATACACTCTGAATTGAGTCACAGTGAACATGCGTGTGTGTTGTTGTGGGGGTATAGGCTGTTTACTGAGTCACATTCATCTGTCGCTGTGTGGGTTCTTTGTTGTTGTAGGCTGAGCATTGACTCACTGAGCGGTGTGATTGTGAGTGCACTAGTATAAGCTGTGCATTGAGTCACAGTGAGCCATATGTGTGTTTGAGTATGTACTATTATGAAATGTGCATTTAGTCACAGTGAGCTGTGTGTTTATACGTGTGTGCTGTTATAAAAGTGTAATGAGGCACAGTGAGCCATGTGTGTGTGTGAGTGTGTTTGTTATGGTTAATGCTGTGCACTGAGTCCCAATGAGGTGTGTGTGTGTGTCTGTGTGAGCTGTATACGCTGAGCATCGAGTCACTGTGAGGTGTGTGTTGGTGCTGCCATTGGCTGTGCATTAACTCTAATTGATACATGTGTATTTGTGTGTGTGTGTGTCTGTGTGGTATAGGCGCTGCATTAGGTCATAGTGTGCCATTTTTGCGTGTTTGTGTGTGTGTTGTTGTAGGCTGTGCATTGTTTCAAAGTGGCTTTTTTGCGTGTGTTTGAGCACATAGAGACTGTGCATTGAACCATAGTTAGCCATCTGTGTGTGGGTGTGCTGTTTTAGATTGTGCATTGACTCACACTGAGCCATGTGTGTGTTTCTCTGTGTGGTGGAATAGGCTGCGAATGAATTCAAAATGAGCTGTGTGTGTCTGTGTCTGCTGGTACAGGCTGAGCATACAGTCACAGTGAACCACATGAGCATGTCTGTGTGTGTAATGGTATGGACTGGGCATTGAGTTACAATGAAGTCAGTGTGTCTGTGTTTCCTGGAATGGGCTTGGCAATATGTCAAAGTGATAGGTGTGTGTGTGTGTGTGTGCATGTGTGTCTGTTTCTGCTGTTATAGGTTGTGAATTGAGTCACAGTGACCATGCATGTGTGTGTGCCTGTGTGTGCTCTTATAGGCTGTGAATTGACACAGTGAGAGTCTTTGTGTGTTTGTCTCATGTGTTCTGGTATAAGCTGTGCATTGAATCACAGTAAGCCGTGTGAGTGTGTGATTGCTGGTAGTGGGTGTGAGTTGAGGCACAGTGAGCCGTTTGTGTGTGTGTGTGTGTTGGTAGAGGCTGTTTATTGAGTCACAGTGGGTGTGTATGCGTGTGTGTGTATTTGTGTGCTTGAATAGGCTGTGCATTGAGGACCAGGGAGCTGTGTATGTGTGCATGTGCTGACATGGGTTGGGCTTTGAGTCAAATGGAGCCATGTGTGTGTGTGTGTGTTCTGTTATAGGTTGGGCATTGAATCACTGTGAGGTGTGTATAAATGTCTGTTTGTGTTTGTGTGTGCTGGAATCGGTTGTGCATTGAGTCACATGAATCTTTGTGTGTGTGTATTTGTGTGTGTGTGTTTGTGTGTGCTGGTATAGGCTCTGCATGGAGTCATAATGAGCCGTGCATGTGTTTATGTGTGTGTGTTTGCTGGTATGGTTTGTGGATTAAATCAATGTGAGCCTTGTGTGTGTCAATGTGTGTGTCGGTGTCCAGGTATATGCTGTTCATTGAGTCGGATTGATACATCTTTGTCCGTGTGTTTGTGTGTGATTGCTGTTATGGGTTGTGCCTTGTGTCACACGGAGAGATGTCCAGGTTTGTGTGTGTCCTGGTATGGGCTGTGCCGAGGCACAATGAGCCGAGTTTGATGTTTGTGTGCTGTTATAGGCTGTGCTCTGAGTATCAGTGAGCTGTATTGTTGTGTGTGTGTGTGTGTGTGTGTGTGTTGCTCTACACTGTGCATTGAGTCACAGTGAACATGCGTTTGTGTTTGTTGGTTTGGTGGTATTGTCTCTTTGTTTTGTCAAACTGATCCGTCGATGTGTGGGTTAATTGAAGTTGTAGGCTGAGTATTGACTCACTGTGAGGTGTGTTTGTGAGTGTGGTTTCATAAGGTGTTCATTGAGACAAAGTGAGCCATGTGTGTGTTTGCATATGTACTATTATGGGCTGTGCATCGAGTCAGAATGAGCTGCGTGTTCATTTGTGTGTGCTGTTATAGGAAGTGCATTGAATCCCAGTGAGCCATGGTTGTGTGTGTGTGTGTTCCGGTTTATGCCTTTTTCTGAGTCACAATGAGATGTGTGTGTGTTTCTATGTGTGCTGTATATGCTGAGCATTTAGTCACTGTGAGGTGTATGTTTGTGCTGCTATAGGCTGTGCTTTTAGTCTCATTGATATGTGTGTGTGTGTGTGTGTGTGTGTGTCTGTGGTATAGGCTCTTCATTAGGTCAGAGTGTGTCATTTATATGTGTGTGTGGGTGTGTTTTTATAGGGTGCATTCGTTCAAAGTGGATTTTTATGTGTGTTTGTGCACTTCTAGACTGTGCTTTGAAACATAGCCGTCTGTGTGTGGGTGTGCTGTGTTAGATTGTGCATTGAGTCACACTGAATGATAAGTGCGTTTCTGTGTGTGCTGGAATAGGCTGTGAATGAATTCAAAATGAGCTGTGTGTGTGTTTGTGTGTGTGTGTTGGTACAGGCTGAGCATACAGTCCCAGTGAACCATGTGAGCATGTCTGTGTGTGTAATGTTATGGGCTGTGCATTAAGTTTCAGTGAAGTCCATGTGTCTGTGTGTGCTGCAATGGGCTGGGCAATTTGTGAAAGTGAGAGTCAGGTGTATGTGTGTGTTTCTGCTGTTATAGGATGTGCATTGAGTCACAGTTACCATGCAGTGTGTGTGTCTCTGTGTGCATTCATAGGCAGTGAATTGTCACAGTGATCGTTTTTGTGTGTATGTATCATGTATTGTGATAGAGGCTGTACATTGAATCACAATAAGACATTTGAGAGTGTGTTTGCTGGTGGTGGGTGTGAGTTGAGGCACAGTGAGCCGTTTGTGTGTGTTTGTGTATTGGTATGGGCTGTGTATTGAGCTACAGTGGGAGTGTGTATGTGTGTGTTTGTGGGTGTGTGTTCGACTAGGCTGTGCATTGAGGGTCATGGAGCTGTGCATGTGTGTGTGTGCTGACATGGGTTGGACTGTGAGTCAAATGGAGCCATGTGTGTGTGTGGGAGGGAGTTGGTATTCTAGTATACATTGTGCATTGAATCAGAGTGAACCTTGTATAAGTGTGTGTGTTTGAGTGGGCTGCAATCGGCTGTGCATTGAGTCACAATAATCCTTGTGTGTGTGTGTGTGTGTGTGTGTGTCTGTTTGTGCTGGGATAGGCACTACCTAGAGGCATAATGAGCCATACATCTGTTTGTGTGTATGTGTTTGCTGGTATGGTTTGTGCATTGAATCAATGTGAGCCTTGGGGGTGTCAAAGTGTTTGTCAGTGTCCAGGTATATGCTGTGCATTGAGTCAAATTGATCCATGTGTCTCCGTGTGTTTGTGTGTGTTTGCTGTTATGGGTTGTGCATTGAGCCACAGGGAGAGGTTTCCACGTTTGTGTGTGTGCCGTGTTTGGTGTCTGTGTGCTCTTCTAGGCTCTGATCTAACAGTGAGCTGTATCTGTGTGTGTGTGTGTGTGTGTGTTGCTTTACACTGTGCATTGAGTCTCAGTGAGCATGCGTGTGTGTTTGTGTGTGTTGGTGTGGTTGTATAGGTTGTTCATTGAGTCACATTGATCCGGCACTGTGTGTGTTTTTTGTTGTTGTAGGCTGAGCATTGTCTCATTGTGAGGTGTTTTTCTGAGTGTGTTAGTATAAGCTGTGCATTGAGACACAGTGAGTCATGTGTGTGTTTGTGTATGCACTATTATGGGCTCTGCATTTAGTCACAGTGAACTGTGTGTTTATATTTTGTGTGCTGTTATAGGAAGTGCATTGAGACACAGTGAGCCATATGTGTGTGTGTGTGTGTGTGTGTGTGTGTGTGTGCTGGTATAGGCTGTGCTTTGATGACAGTTATCAGTGTTTGTGTGTTTGTGTGTGTGTTGGTATAGGCTGAGAATTGAGTCACAGTGAAAATGCATTTGTGTTTAGGTGTGTCCCAGGGAGCCGAATATATTTTTCTGTGTGTGCGTGTGTGTCTGTATGCTGGTATAGGCTGTGAATTGCATAACGGTGAGCCATACATGTGTGTGTGTGTGTGTGTGTGTGCTCTTATCGACTGTGCCTTGAGTCACAGTGAGGGTGTTTCTATGTATGTGTGTGGGTACGTGTTTTCTGGTATAGGCTGTGCATTGAAACTCTGTGAGCCGTGTGTGTGCCTGAGTGCGGGTACAGGGTGTGAGTTGAGGCACCATGAGCCATAAGTGTGTGTGTTGGTGTAGGCTGCATTGAGTCTTAGTGAACTGTCTGTGTGTGTGTGTGTTGCCTGAATATGCTGTGCATTTAGTCACAGTGAGCCATGTGTATGCGTGTGTGTGATTGTCTGTGTGGTAAGATGTGCATTGAGTCACAGTGAGTAGTGTATGTGTGTTTGTGCCAGTATAGGCTGTGCATAGTCATAATTAGCCGTGTGTGTGTGTGTGTGCTGGTATAGGATGCTCACTGAGCCACACTGAGTGGTGTGTGTGTGTGTTTTTCTATAGCTTGAGTATAGACTATCAAAGAGAGGTGTGTGTGTGTGTGTGTCTGTGTACGAAGGTATAGGTGGTGCACTGAGTCACAGTGAGCCGTGCATGTGTGTGTGTGTGTGTGCTGATATAGGCAGTTCACTGAGTCACAGTGAGACGTGCCTGTGTTTGTTTGTGTGTGTGTCATGTTATAGGCTGAGATATGCATCACTGTGAGCCGTGTGTGTGTGTGTCTGTGTGCCACTATAGGCAGTTCATTAAGTCTCATTGATATGTGTGTATGTGTGTTTGGTATAGGCTCTGAATTCAGTCAGAGTGTGCCATTTATGTGTGTGTGTGTGTTGTATAGGCTGTGTATTCTTTCAAAGTGACTTTTTTGTGTGTGTTTGTGCAGTGATAGAATGAGCATTGAACCATAGTGAGCCATCTGTGTGTGGGTGTGCTCCTTTAGATTGTGCATCAAATCACACTGAGGCATGGGTGAGTTTGTGCTGGAATAGGCTGTGAATAAGCTCAAAATGATCTGTGTGTGTGTGTGTGTGCGTGCTGGTACAGGCTAGACCATACAGTCACAGTGAACCATGTGAGCATGTCTGTGTGTGTAATGGTATGGGCTGTGTATAAAGTTACAGTGAAGTCCGTGGTCTGTGTGTGCTGAAATGGGCTGGGCAATTTGTCAAAATGAGAGGTGTGTGTGTGTGTGTTTCTGCTGTTATAGGATGTGCATTGAGTCACAGTGACCATGCATGTGTGCATGTCTGTGTGTGCCCTTATAGGCTGTGAATTGACACAGTAAGCATTGTTGTGTGTATGTATCATGTGTTGTGCTATAGGCTGTGCATTCAATCACAGTAAGCCATGTGAATGTGTGTTTGCTTGTAGTGGGTGTGATTTGAGGCAGTGTGCCATTTGTGTGTGTGTGTGTGTGTGTGTTGGTATAGGCTGTGTATTGAATCACAGTGAGTGTGTGTATGCATGTGTGTCTCTGTGTGTGTGCTGGAATAGGCTGTGCACTGAGGACCAGGGAGCTGTGCATGTGTGTGCCTGCTGACATGGGATGGGTTTTGAGTCAAATGGAGCCCTCCGTGTGTGTGTGTGAGTGTGTGTGTTCTGCAATAGGCTGTGCATTGAGGACCAGGGAGCTGTGCATGTGTGTGTGTGCTGACATGGGTTGGGCTTTGAGTCAATTGGAGCCGTGTGTGTGTGTGTGTGTGTGTGTGTTCTGGTATAGTTTGGGCACTGAATCACAGTGAGCTTTGTATAAGTGTCTGTGTGTGTTTGGGTGTGCTGGAATCAGCTGTGCATTGAATCACATTAATCCTTGTGTGTGTGTGTGTGTGTGTGTGTTTGTATGTGCTGGTCTAGGCTCTGCGTGGAGTCATAATGAGCCATGCATTTGTTTGTGTGTGTGTGTTTGCTGGTATGGTTTGTGCTTTGAATCAATGTGAGACCTATGTGTGTCAATGTGTGTGTCGTTGTCCAGGTATATGTTGTGCATTGAGTCAAATTGATACATGTGTGTCCCTGCCTTTGTGTGTGTTTGTTGTTATGGGTTGTGCATTGAGTCACAGGGAAAGGTGTCCACGTTTGAGTGTGTGCTGGAATGGGCTGTGCATTGAGGCACATTGAGCCATGTTTGGTGTTTGTGTGCTGTTATAGGTTGTGCTCTGAGATAGAGTGAGCTGAATCTGTGTGTGTGTGTGCTGCTATACATTGTGCATTGAGTCACAATGACCATGTGTGCGGTGATGTGGTATAGGCTGTTCATTGAGTCACATTGATCCGTCACTGTGTGTGTTTTTTGTTGTTGTAGGCGGAGCATTGACTCATTGTGAGATGTGATTGCGAGTGCGGTAGTATAAGCTGTGAATTGAGACACACTGAGTCATGTGTGTGTTTGTGTATGTACTGTTTTGGGCTGTTCATTGAGTCACCGTGAGCTGTGTGTTTATTTGTGTGTGTTGTCATAGGAAGTGCATTGAGTCACAGTGAGATATGGGTGTGTGTGTGTGTGTGTGTGTGTGTGTGTGTTCTGGTTAATGTTGTGCACTGAGTCACAATGAGATATGTGTGTGTGTCTGTGTGTGCTGTATATGCTGAGCATTGAGTCACTGTCAGGTGTGTGTTTCTGCTGCTATAGGCTGTGCATGAAGTCTCATTGATAGGTGTGTGTTTGTGTGTGTGTGTCTGTGTGGTATAGGGTCTGCATTAAGTCAGAGTGTGCCATTTATGTGTGTGTGTGGCTGTGTGGGTATAGGCTGTGCATTCTTTTAAAGAGTCATTTTTGTGTGTGTTTGTGCACTTATAGACTGCATTGAACCATAGTTAGCCATTTGTGTGTGGGTGTGCTGTTTTAGATTGTGCATTGACTCACACTGAGCCATATGTGTGTTTCACTGTGTGGTGGAATAGGCTGTGAATGAATTCAAAATGAGCTGTGTGTGCCTGTGTCTGCTGGTAACAGGCTGAGCATACAGTCACAGTGAATCATGTGATCATGTCGGTGTGTGTAATGGTATGGATTGTGCATTGAGTTACACTGAAGAACGTGTGTCTGTGGGTCCTGGAATGAGATTGGGAATTTGTCAAAGTGAGAGGTGTGTGTGTTTGTGTGTGTTCTGCTGTTATAGAATGTGAATTGAGTCACAGTGACCATGCATGTGTGTTTCTCTCTGTGTGGTCTTATAGGCTGGGAACTGACACTGTGAGCGTTTTTGTGTGTATATTGCATGTGTTCTGGTATAGACTGTTCATTGAATCACAGTAAGCCATGTGTGTGTGTGTTGGCTGGTAGTGGGTGTGAGTTGAGGCACAGTGAGCCATTTGTGTGTGTGTGTGTGTGTTCTGGTTAATGCAGTGCACTGAGTCACAATTAGGTGTATATGTGCATCTGTGTGAGTTGTATATGCTGAGCATGGAGTCACTGGGAGGTGTGTGTTTGTGCTGCTATTGGCTGTGCATTAACTCTAATTGATACATGTGTATTTGTGTGTGTGTGTGTGTCTGTGTGGTATAAGCTCTGCACTAGGTCATAGTGTGCCATTTTGCGTGTTTGTGGGGGTGTTGGTATAGGTAGGGCATTGTTTCAAAGTGGCTTTTTTGTGTGTTTCTGAAATTAGAGTCTGTGCATTGAACCATAGTTTGCCATCTGTGTGTGGGTGTGCTGTTTTAGACTGTGCATTGACTCACACTGAGCCATGTGTGTGTTTCTCTGTGTGGTGGAATAGGCTGTGAATGAATTCAAAATGAGCTGTGTGTGTCTGTGTCTGCTGGTACAGGCTGAGCATACAGTCACAGTGAACCACATGAGCATGTCTGTGTGCGTAATGGTATGGACTGGGCATTGAGTTACAGTGAAGTCCGTGTGTCTGTGTTTCCTGGAATGGGCTTGGCAATATGTCAAAGTGAGAGGGGTGTGTGTGTGTGTGTGTGTGTCTGCTGTTATAGAATGTTAATTGACTCACAGTGACCATGCATGTGTGTGTGTCTGTGTGTGCTCTTATAGGCTGTGAATTGACACAGTGAGCGTTTTTGGGTATATGTCTCGTGTGTTCTGGTATAGGCTGTGCATTGAATTACAGTAAGCCGTGTGAGTCTGTGTTTGCTGGTAGAGGGTGTGAGTTGAGGCACAGTGAGCCATTTGTGTTTGTGTGTGCTGGTATCGGCTGTGCAATGAATCACATTAATCCTTGTGTGTGTTTGTTTGTGCTAGTGTAGGCTTGTCCTGGAGTAGTAATCAGCCATGACTTTGTTTGTGTGTGTGTGTTTGTGGTATGGTTTGGGTATTAAATCAATGTGAGCTTTGTGTGTGTCAATGTGGGTTTCGGTGTCCAGGTATATGCTGTGCATTGGGTCAGATTGATACATGTGTGTCCGTGTTTTTGTGTGTGTTTGCTGTTATGGGTTGTGCATTGAGTCACAGGGAGAGGTGTCCACGTTTGTGTGTGTCCTGGTATGGGCTGTGCATTGAGGCACAATGAGCCAAGTTTGGTGTTTGTGAGCTGTTATAGGCTGTGCTCTGAGTAACAGTGAGCTGTATTGTTGTGTGTGTGTGTGTCTGGGTGCGCTGCTATACACTGTGCATTGCATCACAGTGAACATGCGTTTGTGTTTGTTGGTGTGGTGGTATAGGCTCTTTATTTTGTCACACTGATCCATCGATGTGTGGGTTAATTGTAGTTGTAGGCTGAGCATTGACTCACTGTGAGGGGTGTTTGTGAGTGTGGTTGTATAAGGTGTGCACTGAGACAAAATGAGCCGTGTGTGTTTATGTATGTACTATTATGGGCTGTGCATCGAGTGAGCGTGAGCTGTGTGTTTCTTTGTGTGTGTTGTTATAGGAAGTGCATTGAATCCCAGTGAGCCATGGGAGTGTGTGTGTGTGTTCTGGTTTAAGCTGTGCACTGAATCACAATGAGGTGTGTGTGTGTGTGTTTTGTGTGCTGTATATGCTGATCATGTAGTCACTGTGAGGTGTATGTTTGTGCTGCTATAGGCTGTGCTTTTAGTCTCATTGATACGTGTGTGTGTGTCTGTGGTATAGGCTCTTCATTAGGTCAGAGTGTGCCTTTATATGTGTGTGTGAGTGTGTGTGTATAAGGTGCATTCTTTCAAAGTGGATTTTTTATGTATGTTGGTGCACTTATAGACTTGCATTGAAACTTAGTTAACTATCTGTGTGTTGGTGTGCTGTTTTAGATTGTGCATTGAGTCACACTGAATGATGAGTGTTTCTGTGTGTGCTGGAATAGGCTGTGAATGAATTCAAAATGAGCTGTGTGTGCACGTGTGTGTGTGCTGGTCCAGCCTGAGCATAAACTGACAGTGAACCATGTGAGCATGTCTGTGTGTGTAATGGTATGGGCTGTGCATTAAGTCACAGTGAAGTCCATGTGTCTGTGTGTGCTGCAATGGGCTGGGCAATTTGTCAAAGTGAGAGCCGTGTGTGTGTGTGTGTGTGTGTGTTTCTGCTGTTAGAGGATGTGCTTTGAGTCACAGTGACCATGCAGTATGTGTGTCTCTGTGTGCATTCATAGGTTGTGACTTGTCACAGTGAGCGTTTTTGTGTGTATGTACCATGTGTTCTGGTATAGGCTGTTCATTGAATCGCAGTAAGACATGTGAGAGTGTGTTTGCTGGTGGTGGGAGTGAGTTGAGGCACAGTGAGCCGTTTGTGTGTGTTTGTGTATTGGTATGGGCTGTGTATTGAGCTACAGTGGGAGTGTGTATGTGTGTGTTTGTGGGTGTGTGCTGGACTAGGCTGTGCATTGAGGACCATGGAGCTGTGCATGTGTGTGTTTGCTGACATGGGATGGACTGTGAGTCAAATGGAGCCATGTGTGTGTGTGGGAGGGAGGTGGTTTTCTAGTATACGTTGGGCATTGAATCACAGAGAACTTTGTATAAGTGTCTCTGTGTGTTTGTGTGGGCTGCAATTGGCTGTGCATTGAGTCACATTAATCCTTGTGTGGTATGGTCTGTGCATTGAGGCACAATGAGCCGAGTTTGATGTTTGTGTGCTGTTATAGGCTGTGCTCTGAGTATCAGTGAGCTGTATTGTTGTGTTTATGTGTGTGTGTGTGCTGGGATAGGCTCTTCCTAGAGTCATAATGAGCCATGCATCTGTTTGTGTGTGTGTGTTTGCTGGTATGGTTTGTGCATTGAATCAATCTGAGTATTGTGTGTGTCAAAGTGCGTGTCCTTGTCCAGGTATAGGCTGTGCATTGAGTCATATTGATCTATGTGTCTCCGTGTATTTGTGTGTGTTTGCTGTTATGGGTTGTGCATTGAGCCACAGGGAGAGGTTTCCACCTTTGTGTGTGTGCTGGTATGGGCTGTGCATTGAGGCACATTGAGCCATGTTTGGAATTTGTGTGCTTTTAAAGGCAGTGCTATGAGTAAGAGTGGGCTGAATCTGTGTGTGTGTGTGTGTGTGTGTGTGTGCTGCTATACACTCTGAATTGAGTCACAGTGAACATGCGTGTGTGTTGTTGTGGGGGTATAGGCTGTTTACTGAGTCACATTCATCTGTCGCTGTGTGGGTTCTTTGTTGTTGTAGGCTGAGCATTGACTCACTGAGCGGTGTGATTGTGAGTGCACTAGTATAAGCTGTGCATTGAGTCACAGTGAGCCATATGTGTGTTTGAGTATGTACTATTATGAAATGTGCATTTAGTCACAGTGAGCTGTGTGTTTATACGTGTGTGCTGTTATAAAAGTGTAATGAGGCACAGTGAGCCATGTGTGTGTGTGAGTGTGTTTGTTATGGTTAATGCTGTGCACTGAGTCCCAATGAGGTGTGTGTGTGTGTCTGTGTGAGCTGTATACGCTGAGCATCGAGTCACTGTGAGGTGTGTGTTGGTGCTGCCATTGGCTGTGCATTAACTCTAATTGATACATGTGTATTTGTGTGTGTGTGTGTCTGTGTGGTATAGGCGCTGCATTAGGTCATAGTGTGCCATTTTTGCGTGTTTGTGTGTGTGTTGTTGTAGGCTGTGCATTGTTTCAAAGTGGCTTTTTTGCGTGTGTTTGAGCACATAGAGACTGTGCATTGAACCATAGTTAGCCATCTGTGTGTGGGTGTGCTGTTTTAGATTGTGCATTGACTCACACTGAGCCATGTGTGTGTTTCTCTGTGTGGTGGAATAGGCTGCGAATGAATTCAAAATGAGCTGTGTGTGTCTGTGTCTGCTGGTACAGGCTGAGCATACAGTCACAGTGAACCACATGAGCATGTCTGTGTGTGTAATGGTATGGACTGGGCATTGAGTTACAATGAAGTCAGTGTGTCTGTGTTTCCTGGAATGGGCTTGGCAATATGTCAAAGTGATAGGTGTGTGTGTGTGTGTGTGCATGTGTGTCTGTTTCTGCTGTTATAGGTTGTGAATTGAGTCACAGTGACCATGCATGTGTGTGTGCCTGTGTGTGCTCTTATAGGCTGTGAATTGACACAGTGAGAGTCTTTGTGTGTTTGTCTCATGTGTTCTGGTATAAGCTGTGCATTGAATCACAGTAAGCCGTGTGAGTGTGTGATTGCTGGTAGTGGGTGTGAGTTGAGGCACAGTGAGCCGTTTGTGTGTGTGTGTGTGTTGGTAGAGGCTGTTTATTGAGTCACAGTGGGTGTGTATGCGTGTGTGTGTATTTGTGTGCTTGAATAGGCTGTGCATTGAGGACCAGGGAGCTGTGTATGTGTGCATGTGCTGACATGGGTTGGGCTTTGAGTCAAATGGAGCCATGTGTGTGTGTGTGTGTTCTGTTATAGGTTGGGCATTGAATCACTGTGAGGTGTGTATAAATGTCTGTTTGTGTTTGTGTGTGCTGGAATCGGTTGTGCATTGAGTCACATGAATCTTTGTGTGTGTGTATTTGTGTGTGTGTGTTTGTGTGTGCTGGTATAGGCTCTGCATGGAGTCATAATGAGCCGTGCATGTGTTTATGTGTGTGTGTTTGCTGGTATGGTTTGTGGATTAAATCAATGTGAGCCTTGTGTGTGTCAATGTGTGTGTCGGTGTCCAGGTATATGCTGTTCATTGAGTCGGATTGATACATCTTTGTCCGTGTGTTTGTGTGTGATTGCTGTTATGGGTTGTGCCTTGTGTCACACGGAGAGATGTCCAGGTTTGTGTGTGTCCTGGTATGGGCTGTGCCGAGGCACAATGAGCCGAGTTTGATGTTTGTGTGCTGTTATAGGCTGTGCTCTGAGTATCAGTGAGCTGTATTGTTGTGTGTGTGTGTGTGTGTGTGTGTGTGTTGCTCTACACTGTGCATTGAGTCACAGTGAACATGCGTTTGTGTTTGTTGGTTTGGTGGTATTGTCTCTTTGTTTTGTCAAACTGATCCGTCGATGTGTGGGTTAATTGAAGTTGTAGGCTGAGTATTGACTCACTGTGAGGTGTGTTTGTGAGTGTGGTTTCATAAGGTGTTCATTGAGACAAAGTGAGCCATGTGTGTGTTTGCATATGTACTATTATGGGCTGTGCATCGAGTCAGAATGAGCTGCGTGTTCATTTGTGTGTGCTGTTATAGGAAGTGCATTGAATCCCAGTGAGCCATGGTTGTGTGTGTGTGTGTTCCGGTTTATGCCTTTTTCTGAGTCACAATGAGATGTGTGTGTGTTTCTATGTGTGCTGTATATGCTGAGCATTTAGTCACTGTGAGGTGTATGTTTGTGCTGCTATAGGCTGTGCTTTTAGTCTCATTGATATGTGTGTGTGTGTGTGTGTGTGTGTGTCTGTGGTATAGGCTCTTCATTAGGTCAGAGTGTGTCATTTATATGTGTGTGTGGGTGTGTTTTTATAGGGTGCATTCGTTCAAAGTGGATTTTTATGTGTGTTTGTGCACTTCTAGACTGTGCTTTGAAACATAGCCGTCTGTGTGTGGGTGTGCTGTGTTAGATTGTGCATTGAGTCACACTGAATGATAAGTGCGTTTCTGTGTGTGCTGGAATAGGCTGTGAATGAATTCAAAATGAGCTGTGTGTGTGTTTGTGTGTGTGTGTTGGTACAGGCTGAGCATACAGTCCCAGTGAACCATGTGAGCATGTCTGTGTGTGTAATGTTATGGGCTGTGCATTAAGTTTCAGTGAAGTCCATGTGTCTGTGTGTGCTGCAATGGGCTGGGCAATTTGTGAAAGTGAGAGTCAGGTGTATGTGTGTGTTTCTGCTGTTATAGGATGTGCATTGAGTCACAGTTACCATGCAGTGTGTGTGTCTCTGTGTGCATTCATAGGCAGTGAATTGTCACAGTGATCGTTTTTGTGTGTATGTATCATGTATTGTGATAGAGGCTGTACATTGAATCACAATAAGACATTTGAGAGTGTGTTTGCTGGTGGTGGGTGTGAGTTGAGGCACAGTGAGCCGTTTGTGTGTGTTTGTGTATTGGTATGGGCTGTGTATTGAGCTACAGTGGGAGTGTGTATGTGTGTGTTTGTGGGTGTGTGTTCGACTAGGCTGTGCATTGAGGGTCATGGAGCTGTGCATGTGTGTGTGTGCTGACATGGGTTGGACTGTGAGTCAAATGGAGCCATGTGTGTGTGTGGGAGGGAGTTGGTATTCTAGTATACATTGTGCATTGAATCAGAGTGAACCTTGTATAAGTGTGTGTGTTTGAGTGGGCTGCAATCGGCTGTGCATTGAGTCACAATAATCCTTGTGTGTGTGTGTGTGTGTGTGTGTGTCTGTTTGTGCTGGGATAGGCACTACCTAGAGGCATAATGAGCCATACATCTGTTTGTGTGTATGTGTTTGCTGGTATGGTTTGTGCATTGAATCAATGTGAGCCTTGGGGGTGTCAAAGTGTTTGTCAGTGTCCAGGTATATGCTGTGCATTGAGTCAAATTGATCCATGTGTCTCCGTGTGTTTGTGTGTGTTTGCTGTTATGGGTTGTGCATTGAGCCACAGGGAGAGGTTTCCACGTTTGTGTGTGTGCCGTGTTTGGTGTCTGTGTGCTCTTCTAGGCTCTGATCTAACAGTGAGCTGTATCTGTGTGTGTGTGTGTGTGTGTGTTGCTTTACACTGTGCATTGAGTCTCAGTGAGCATGCGTGTGTGTTTGTGTGTGTTGGTGTGGTTGTATAGGTTGTTCATTGAGTCACATTGATCCGGCACTGTGTGTGTTTTTTGTTGTTGTAGGCTGAGCATTGTCTCATTGTGAGGTGTTTTTCTGAGTGTGTTAGTATAAGCTGTGCATTGAGACACAGTGAGTCATGTGTGTGTTTGTGTATGCACTATTATGGGCTCTGCATTTAGTCACAGTGAACTGTGTGTTTATATTTTGTGTGCTGTTATAGGAAGTGCATTGAGACACAGTGAGCCATATGTGTGTGTGTGTGTGTGTGTGTGTGTGTGTGTGCTGGTATAGGCTGTGCTTTGATGACAGTTATCAGTGTTTGTGTGTTTGTGTGTGTGTTGGTATAGGCTGAGAATTGAGTCACAGTGAAAATGCATTTGTGTTTAGGTGTGTCCCAGGGAGCCGAATATATTTTTCTGTGTGTGCGTGTGTGTCTGTATGCTGGTATAGGCTGTGAATTGCATAACGGTGAGCCATACATGTGTGTGTGTGTGTGTGTGTGTGCTCTTATCGACTGTGCCTTGAGTCACAGTGAGGGTGTTTCTATGTATGTGTGTGGGTACGTGTTTTCTGGTATAGGCTGTGCATTGAAACTCTGTGAGCCGTGTGTGTGCCTGAGTGCGGGTACAGGGTGTGAGTTGAGGCACCATGAGCCATAAGTGTGTGTGTTGGTGTAGGCTGCATTGAGTCTTAGTGAACTGTCTGTGTGTGTGTGTGTTGCCTGAATATGCTGTGCATTTAGTCACAGTGAGCCATGTGTATGCGTGTGTGTGATTGTCTGTGTGGTAAGATGTGCATTGAGTCACAGTGAGTAGTGTATGTGTGTTTGTGCCAGTATAGGCTGTGCATAGTCATAATTAGCCGTGTGTGTGTGTGTGTGCTGGTATAGGATGCTCACTGAGCCACACTGAGTGGTGTGTGTGTGTGTTTTTCTATAGCTTGAGTATAGACTATCAAAGAGAGGTGTGTGTGTGTGTGTGTCTGTGTACGAAGGTATAGGTGGTGCACTGAGTCACAGTGAGCCGTGCATGTGTGTGTGTGTGTGTGCTGATATAGGCAGTTCACTGAGTCACAGTGAGACGTGCCTGTGTTTGTTTGTGTGTGTGTCATGTTATAGGCTGAGATATGCATCACTGTGAGCCGTGTGTGTGTGTGTCTGTGTGCCACTATAGGCAGTTCATTAAGTCTCATTGATATGTGTGTATGTGTGTTTGGTATAGGCTCTGAATTCAGTCAGAGTGTGCCATTTATGTGTGTGTGTGTGTTGTATAGGCTGTGTATTCTTTCAAAGTGACTTTTTTGTGTGTGTTTGTGCAGTGATAGAATGAGCATTGAACCATAGTGAGCCATCTGTGTGTGGGTGTGCTCCTTTAGATTGTGCATCAAATCACACTGAGGCATGGGTGAGTTTGTGCTGGAATAGGCTGTGAATAAGCTCAAAATGATCTGTGTGTGTGTGTGTGTGCGTGCTGGTACAGGCTAGACCATACAGTCACAGTGAACCATGTGAGCATGTCTGTGTGTGTAATGGTATGGGCTGTGTATAAAGTTACAGTGAAGTCCGTGGTCTGTGTGTGCTGAAATGGGCTGGGCAATTTGTCAAAATGAGAGGTGTGTGTGTGTGTGTTTCTGCTGTTATAGGATGTGCATTGAGTCACAGTGACCATGCATGTGTGCATGTCTGTGTGTGCCCTTATAGGCTGTGAATTGACACAGTAAGCATTGTTGTGTGTATGTATCATGTGTTGTGCTATAGGCTGTGCATTCAATCACAGTAAGCCATGTGAATGTGTGTTTGCTTGTAGTGGGTGTGATTTGAGGCAGTGTGCCATTTGTGTGTGTGTGTGTGTGTGTGTTGGTATAGGCTGTGTATTGAATCACAGTGAGTGTGTGTATGCATGTGTGTCTCTGTGTGTGTGCTGGAATAGGCTGTGCACTGAGGACCAGGGAGCTGTGCATGTGTGTGCCTGCTGACATGGGATGGGTTTTGAGTCAAATGGAGCCCTCCGTGTGTGTGTGTGAGTGTGTGTGTTCTGCAATAGGCTGTGCATTGAGGACCAGGGAGCTGTGCATGTGTGTGTGTGCTGACATGGGTTGGGCTTTGAGTCAATTGGAGCCGTGTGTGTGTGTGTGTGTGTGTGTGTTCTGGTATAGTTTGGGCACTGAATCACAGTGAGCTTTGTATAAGTGTCTGTGTGTGTTTGGGTGTGCTGGAATCAGCTGTGCATTGAATCACATTAATCCTTGTGTGTGTGTGTGTGTGTGTGTGTTTGTATGTGCTGGTCTAGGCTCTGCGTGGAGTCATAATGAGCCATGCATTTGTTTGTGTGTGTGTGTTTGCTGGTATGGTTTGTGCTTTGAATCAATGTGAGACCTATGTGTGTCAATGTGTGTGTCGTTGTCCAGGTATATGTTGTGCATTGAGTCAAATTGATACATGTGTGTCCCTGCCTTTGTGTGTGTTTGTTGTTATGGGTTGTGCATTGAGTCACAGGGAAAGGTGTCCACGTTTGAGTGTGTGCTGGAATGGGCTGTGCATTGAGGCACATTGAGCCATGTTTGGTGTTTGTGTGCTGTTATAGGTTGTGCTCTGAGATAGAGTGAGCTGAATCTGTGTGTGTGTGTGCTGCTATACATTGTGCATTGAGTCACAATGACCATGTGTGCGGTGATGTGGTATAGGCTGTTCATTGAGTCACATTGATCCGTCACTGTGTGTGTTTTTTGTTGTTGTAGGCGGAGCATTGACTCATTGTGAGATGTGATTGCGAGTGCGGTAGTATAAGCTGTGAATTGAGACACACTGAGTCATGTGTGTGTTTGTGTATGTACTGTTTTGGGCTGTTCATTGAGTCACCGTGAGCTGTGTGTTTATTTGTGTGTGTTGTCATAGGAAGTGCATTGAGTCACAGTGAGATATGGGTGTGTGTGTGTGTGTGTGTGTGTGTGTGTGTTCTGGTTAATGTTGTGCACTGAGTCACAATGAGATATGTGTGTGTGTCTGTGTGTGCTGTATATGCTGAGCATTGAGTCACTGTCAGGTGTGTGTTTCTGCTGCTATAGGCTGTGCATGAAGTCTCATTGATAGGTGTGTGTTTGTGTGTGTGTGTCTGTGTGGTATAGGGTCTGCATTAAGTCAGAGTGTGCCATTTATGTGTGTGTGTGGCTGTGTGGGTATAGGCTGTGCATTCTTTTAAAGAGTCATTTTTGTGTGTGTTTGTGCACTTATAGACTGCATTGAACCATAGTTAGCCATTTGTGTGTGGGTGTGCTGTTTTAGATTGTGCATTGACTCACACTGAGCCATATGTGTGTTTCACTGTGTGGTGGAATAGGCTGTGAATGAATTCAAAATGAGCTGTGTGTGCCTGTGTCTGCTGGTAACAGGCTGAGCATACAGTCACAGTGAATCATGTGATCATGTCGGTGTGTGTAATGGTATGGATTGTGCATTGAGTTACACTGAAGAACGTGTGTCTGTGGGTCCTGGAATGAGATTGGGAATTTGTCAAAGTGAGAGGTGTGTGTGTTTGTGTGTGTTCTGCTGTTATAGAATGTGAATTGAGTCACAGTGACCATGCATGTGTGTTTCTCTCTGTGTGGTCTTATAGGCTGGGAACTGACACTGTGAGCGTTTTTGTGTGTATATTGCATGTGTTCTGGTATAGACTGTTCATTGAATCACAGTAAGCCATGTGTGTGTGTGTTGGCTGGTAGTGGGTGTGAGTTGAGGCACAGTGAGCCATTTGTGTGTGTGTGTGTGTGTTCTGGTTAATGCAGTGCACTGAGTCACAATTAGGTGTATATGTGCATCTGTGTGAGTTGTATATGCTGAGCATGGAGTCACTGGGAGGTGTGTGTTTGTGCTGCTATTGGCTGTGCATTAACTCTAATTGATACATGTGTATTTGTGTGTGTGTGTGTGTCTGTGTGGTATAAGCTCTGCACTAGGTCATAGTGTGCCATTTTGCGTGTTTGTGGGGGTGTTGGTATAGGTAGGGCATTGTTTCAAAGTGGCTTTTTTGTGTGTTTCTGAAATTAGAGTCTGTGCATTGAACCATAGTTTGCCATCTGTGTGTGGGTGTGCTGTTTTAGACTGTGCATTGACTCACACTGAGCCATGTGTGTGTTTCTCTGTGTGGTGGAATAGGCTGTGAATGAATTCAAAATGAGCTGTGTGTGTCTGTGTCTGCTGGTACAGGCTGAGCATACAGTCACAGTGAACCACATGAGCATGTCTGTGTGCGTAATGGTATGGACTGGGCATTGAGTTACAGTGAAGTCCGTGTGTCTGTGTTTCCTGGAATGGGCTTGGCAATATGTCAAAGTGAGAGGGGTGTGTGTGTGTGTGTGTGTGTCTGCTGTTATAGAATGTTAATTGACTCACAGTGACCATGCATGTGTGTGTGTCTGTGTGTGCTCTTATAGGCTGTGAATTGACACAGTGAGCGTTTTTGGGTATATGTCTCGTGTGTTCTGGTATAGGCTGTGCATTGAATTACAGTAAGCCGTGTGAGTCTGTGTTTGCTGGTAGAGGGTGTGAGTTGAGGCACAGTGAGCCATTTGTGTTTGTGTGTGCTGGTATCGGCTGTGCAATGAATCACATTAATCCTTGTGTGTGTTTGTTTGTGCTAGTGTAGGCTTGTCCTGGAGTAGTAATCAGCCATGACTTTGTTTGTGTGTGTGTGTTTGTGGTATGGTTTGGGTATTAAATCAATGTGAGCTTTGTGTGTGTCAATGTGGGTTTCGGTGTCCAGGTATATGCTGTGCATTGGGTCAGATTGATACATGTGTGTCCGTGTTTTTGTGTGTGTTTGCTGTTATGGGTTGTGCATTGAGTCACAGGGAGAGGTGTCCACGTTTGTGTGTGTCCTGGTATGGGCTGTGCATTGAGGCACAATGAGCCAAGTTTGGTGTTTGTGAGCTGTTATAGGCTGTGCTCTGAGTAACAGTGAGCTGTATTGTTGTGTGTGTGTGTGTCTGGGTGCGCTGCTATACACTGTGCATTGCATCACAGTGAACATGCGTTTGTGTTTGTTGGTGTGGTGGTATAGGCTCTTTATTTTGTCACACTGATCCATCGATGTGTGGGTTAATTGTAGTTGTAGGCTGAGCATTGACTCACTGTGAGGGGTGTTTGTGAGTGTGGTTGTATAAGGTGTGCACTGAGACAAAATGAGCCGTGTGTGTTTATGTATGTACTATTATGGGCTGTGCATCGAGTGAGCGTGAGCTGTGTGTTTCTTTGTGTGTGTTGTTATAGGAAGTGCATTGAATCCCAGTGAGCCATGGGAGTGTGTGTGTGTGTTCTGGTTTAAGCTGTGCACTGAATCACAATGAGGTGTGTGTGTGTGTGTTTTGTGTGCTGTATATGCTGATCATGTAGTCACTGTGAGGTGTATGTTTGTGCTGCTATAGGCTGTGCTTTTAGTCTCATTGATACGTGTGTGTGTGTCTGTGGTATAGGCTCTTCATTAGGTCAGAGTGTGCCTTTATATGTGTGTGTGAGTGTGTGTGTATAAGGTGCATTCTTTCAAAGTGGATTTTTTATGTATGTTGGTGCACTTATAGACTTGCATTGAAACTTAGTTAACTATCTGTGTGTTGGTGTGCTGTTTTAGATTGTGCATTGAGTCACACTGAATGATGAGTGTTTCTGTGTGTGCTGGAATAGGCTGTGAATGAATTCAAAATGAGCTGTGTGTGCACGTGTGTGTGTGCTGGTCCAGCCTGAGCATAAACTGACAGTGAACCATGTGAGCATGTCTGTGTGTGTAATGGTATGGGCTGTGCATTAAGTCACAGTGAAGTCCATGTGTCTGTGTGTGCTGCAATGGGCTGGGCAATTTGTCAAAGTGAGAGCCGTGTGTGTGTGTGTGTGTGTGTGTTTCTGCTGTTAGAGGATGTGCTTTGAGTCACAGTGACCATGCAGTATGTGTGTCTCTGTGTGCATTCATAGGTTGTGACTTGTCACAGTGAGCGTTTTTGTGTGTATGTACCATGTGTTCTGGTATAGGCTGTTCATTGAATCGCAGTAAGACATGTGAGAGTGTGTTTGCTGGTGGTGGGAGTGAGTTGAGGCACAGTGAGCCGTTTGTGTGTGTTTGTGTATTGGTATGGGCTGTGTATTGAGCTACAGTGGGAGTGTGTATGTGTGTGTTTGTGGGTGTGTGCTGGACTAGGCTGTGCATTGAGGACCATGGAGCTGTGCATGTGTGTGTTTGCTGACATGGGATGGACTGTGAGTCAAATGGAGCCATGTGTGTGTGTGGGAGGGAGGTGGTTTTCTAGTATACGTTGGGCATTGAATCACAGAGAACTTTGTATAAGTGTCTGTGTGTGTTTGTGTGGGCTGCAATTGGCTGTGCATTGAGTCACATTAATCCTTGTGTGGTATGGTCTGTGCATTGAGGCACAATGAGCCGAGTTTGATGTTTGTGTGCTGTTATAGGCTGTGCTCTGAGTATCAGTGAGCTGTATTGTTGTGTTTATGTGTGTGTGTGTGCTGGGATAGGCTCTTCCTAGAGTCATAATGAGCCATGCATCTGTTTGTGTGTGTGTGTTTGCTGGTATGGTTTGTGCATTGAATCAATCTGAGTATTGTGTGTGTCAAAGTGCGTGTCCTTGTCCAGGTATAGGCTGTGCATTGAGTCATATTGATCTATGTGTCTCCGTGTATTTGTGTGTGTTTGCTGTTATGGGTTGTGCATTGAGCCACAGGGAGAGGTTTCCACCTTTGTGTGTGTGCTGGTATGGGCTGTGCATTGAGGCACATTGAGCCATGTTTGGAATTTGTGTGCTTTTAAAGGCAGTGCTATGAGTAAGAGTGGGCTGAATCTGTGTGTGTGTGTGTGTGTGTGTGTGTGCTGCTATACACTCTGAATTGAGTCACAGTGAACATGCGTGTGTGTTGTTGTGGGGGTATAGGCTGTTTACTGAGTCACATTCATCTGTCGCTGTGTGGGTTCTTTGTTGTTGTAGGCTGAGCATTGACTCACTGAGCGGTGTGATTGTGAGTGCACTAGTATAAGCTGTGCATTGAGTCACAGTGAGCCATATGTGTGTTTGAGTATGTACTATTATGAAATGTGCATTTAGTCACAGTGAGCTGTGTGTTTATACGTGTGTGCTGTTATAAAAGTGTAATGAGGCACAGTGAGCCATGTGTGTGTGTGAGTGTGTTTGTTATGGTTAATGCTGTGCACTGAGTCCCAATGAGGTGTGTGTGTGTGTCTGTGTGAGCTGTATACGCTGAGCATCGAGTCACTGTGAGGTGTGTGTTGGTGCTGCCATTGGCTGTGCATTAACTCTAATTGATACATGTGTATTTGTGTGTGTGTGTGTCTGTGTGGTATAGGCGCTGCATTAGGTCATAGTGTGCCATTTTTGCGTGTTTGTGTGTGTGTTGTTGTAGGCTGTGCATTGTTTCAAAGTGGCTTTTTTGCGTGTGTTTGAGCACATAGAGACTGTGCATTGAACCATAGTTAGCCATCTGTGTGTGGGTGTGCTGTTTTAGATTGTGCATTGACTCACACTGAGCCATGTGTGTGTTTCTCTGTGTGGTGGAATAGGCTGCGAATGAATTCAAAATGAGCTGTGTGTGTCTGTGTCTGCTGGTACAGGCTGAGCATACAGTCACAGTGAACCACATGAGCATGTCTGTGTGTGTAATGGTATGGACTGGGCATTGAGTTACAATGAAGTCAGTGTGTCTGTGTTTCCTGGAATGGGCTTGGCAATATGTCAAAGTGATAGGTGTGTGTGTGTGTGTGTGTGCATGTGTGTCTGTTTCTGCTGTTATAGGTTGTGAATTGAGTCACAGTGACCATGCATGTGTGTGTGCCTGTGTGTGCTCTTATAGGCTGTGAATTGACACAGTGAGAGTCTTTGTGTGTTTGTCTCATGTGTTCTGGTATAAGCTGTGCATTGAATCACAGTAAGCCGTGTGAGTGTGTGATTGCTGGTAGTGGGTGTGAGTTG
Source organism: Mesoplodon densirostris (assembly GCF_025265405.1). Classification (NCBI taxonomy): domain Eukaryota; kingdom Metazoa; phylum Chordata; class Mammalia; order Artiodactyla; family Ziphiidae; genus Mesoplodon; species Mesoplodon densirostris. The sequence goes on along the minus strand of NW_026778237.1, from coordinate 2,742,636 downwards.
AGGCACAGTGAGCCGTTTGTGTGTGTGTGTGTGTGTTGGTAGAGGCTGTTTATTGAGTCACAGTGGGTGTGTATGCGTGTGTGTGTATTTGTGTGCTTGAATAGGCTGTGCATTGAGGACCAGGGAGCTGTGTATGTGTGCATGTGCTGACATGGGTTGGGCTTTGAGTCAAATGGAGCCATGTGTGTGTGTGTGTGTTCTGTTATAGGTTGGGCATTGAATCACTGTGAGGTGTGTATAAATGTCTGTTTGTGTTTGTGTGTGCTGGAATCGGTTGTGCATTGAGTCACATGAATCTTTGTGTGTGTGTATTTGTGTGTGTGTGTTTGTGTGTGCTGGTATAGGCTCTGCATGGAGTCATAATGAGCCGTGCATGTGTTTATGTGTGTGTGTTTGCTGGTATGGTTTGTGGATTAAATCAATGTGAGCCTTGTGTGTGTCAATGTGTGTGTCGGTGTCCAGGTATATGCTGTTCATTGAGTCGGATTGATACATCTTTGTCCGTGTGTTTGTGTGTGATTGCTGTTATGGGTTGTGCCTTGTGTCACACGGAGAGATGTCCAGGTTTGTGTGTGTCCTGGTATGGGCTGTGCCGAGGCACAATGAGCCGAGTTTGATGTTTGTGTGCTGTTATAGGCTGTGCTCTGAGTATCAGTGAGCTGTATTGTTGTGTGTGTGTGTGTGTGTGTGTGTGTGTTGCTCTACACTGTGCATTGAGTCACAGTGAACATGCGTTTGTGTTTGTTGGTTTGGTGGTATTGTCTCTTTGTTTTGTCAAACTGATCCGTCGATGTGTGGGTTAATTGAAGTTGTAGGCTGAGTATTGACTCACTGTGAGGTGTGTTTGTGAGTGTGGTTTCATAAGGTGTTCATTGAGACAAAGTGAGCCATGTGTGTGTTTGCATATGTACTATTATGGGCTGTGCATCGAGTCAGAATGAGCTGCGTGTTCATTTGTGTGTGCTGTTATAGGAAGTGCATTGAATCCCAGTGAGCCATGGTTGTGTGTGTGTGTGTTCCGGTTTATGCCTTTTTCTGAGTCACAATGAGATGTGTGTGTGTTTCTATGTGTGCTGTATATGCTGAGCATTTAGTCACTGTGAGGTGTATGTTTGTGCTGCTATAGGCTGTGCTTTTAGTCTCATTGATATGTGTGTGTGTGTGTGTGTGTGTGTGTCTGTGGTATAGGCTCTTCATTAGGTCAGAGTGTGTCATTTATATGTGTGTGTGGGTGTGTTTTTATAGGGTGCATTCGTTCAAAGTGGATTTTTATGTGTGTTTGTGCACTTCTAGACTGTGCTTTGAAACATAGCCGTCTGTGTGTGGGTGTGCTGTGTTAGATTGTGCATTGAGTCACACTGAATGATAAGTGCGTTTCTGTGTGTGCTGGAATAGGCTGTGAATGAATTCAAAATGAGCTGTGTGTGTGTTTGTGTGTGTGTGTTGGTACAGGCTGAGCATACAGTCCCAGTGAACCATGTGAGCATGTCTGTGTGTGTAATGTTATGGGCTGTGCATTAAGTTTCAGTGAAGTCCATGTGTCTGTGTGTGCTGCAATGGGCTGGGCAATTTGTGAAAGTGAGAGTCAGGTGTATGTGTGTGTTTCTGCTGTTATAGGATGTGCATTGAGTCACAGTTACCATGCAGTGTGTGTGTCTCTGTGTGCATTCATAGGCAGTGAATTGTCACAGTGATCGTTTTTGTGTGTATGTATCATGTATTGTGATAGAGGCTGTACATTGAATCACAATAAGACATTTGAGAGTGTGTTTGCTGGTGGTGGGTGTGAGTTGAGGCACAGTGAGCCGTTTGTGTGTGTTTGTGTATTGGTATGGGCTGTGTATTGAGCTACAGTGGGAGTGTGTATGTGTGTGTTTGTGGGTGTGTGTTCGACTAGGCTGTGCATTGAGGGTCATGGAGCTGTGCATGTGTGTGTGTGCTGACATGGGTTGGACTGTGAGTCAAATGGAGCCATGTGTGTGTGTGGGAGGGAGTTGGTATTCTAGTATACATTGTGCATTGAATCAGAGTGAACCTTGTATAAGTGTGTGTGTTTGAGTGGGCTGCAATCGGCTGTGCATTGAGTCACAATAATCCTTGTGTGTGTGTGTGTGTGTGTGTGTGTGTCTGTTTGTGCTGGGATAGGCACTACCTAGAGGCATAATGAGCCATACATCTGTTTGTGTGTATGTGTTTGCTGGTATGGTTTGTGCATTGAATCAATGTGAGCCTTGGGGGTGTCAAAGTGTTTGTCAGTGTCCAGGTATATGCTGTGCATTGAGTCAAATTGATCCATGTGTCTCCGTGTGTTTGTGTGTGTTTGCTGTTATGGGTTGTGCATTGAGCCACAGGGAGAGGTTTCCACGTTTGTGTGTGTGCCGTGTTTGGTGTCTGTGTGCTCTTCTAGGCTCTGATCTAACAGTGAGCTGTATCTGTGTGTGTGTGTGTGTGTGTGTTGCTTTACACTGTGCATTGAGTCTCAGTGAGCATGCGTGTGTGTTTGTGTGTGTTGGTGTGGTTGTATAGGTTGTTCATTGAGTCACATTGATCCGGCACTGTGTGTGTTTTTTGTTGTTGTAGGCTGAGCATTGTCTCATTGTGAGGTGTTTTTCTGAGTGTGTTAGTATAAGCTGTGCATTGAGACACAGTGAGTCATGTGTGTGTTTGTGTATGCACTATTATGGGCTCTGCATTTAGTCACAGTGAACTGTGTGTTTATATTTTGTGTGCTGTTATAGGAAGTGCATTGAGACACAGTGAGCCATATGTGTGTGTGTGTGTGTGTGTGTGTGTGTGTGTGCTGGTATAGGCTGTGCTTTGATGACAGTTATCAGTGTTTGTGTGTTTGTGTGTGTGTTGGTATAGGCTGAGAATTGAGTCACAGTGAAAATGCATTTGTGTTTAGGTGTGTCCCAGGGAGCCGAATATATTTTTCTGTGTGTGCGTGTGTGTCTGTATGCTGGTATAGGCTGTGAATTGCATAACGGTGAGCCATACATGTGTGTGTGTGTGTGTGTGTGTGTGCTCTTATCGACTGTGCCTTGAGTCACAGTGAGGGTGTTTCTATGTATGTGTGTGGGTACGTGTTTTCTGGTATAGGCTGTGCATTGAAACTCTGTGAGCCGTGTGTGTGCCTGAGTGCGGGTACAGGGTGTGAGTTGAGGCACCATGAGCCATAAGTGTGTGTGTTGGTGTAGGCTGCATTGAGTCTTAGTGAACTGTCTGTGTGTGTGTGTGTTGCCTGAATATGCTGTGCATTTAGTCACAGTGAGCCATGTGTATGCGTGTGTGTGATTGTCTGTGTGGTAAGATGTGCATTGAGTCACAGTGAGTAGTGTATGTGTGTTTGTGCCAGTATAGGCTGTGCATAGTCATAATTAGCCGTGTGTGTGTGTGTGCTGGTATAGGATGCTCACTGAGCCACACTGAGTGGTGTGTGTGTGTGTTTTTCTATAGCTTGAGTATAGACTATCAAAGAGAGGTGTGTGTGTGTGTGTGTGTCTGTGTACGAAGGTATAGGTGGTGCACTGAGTCACAGTGAGCCGTGCATGTGTGTGTGTGTGTGTGCTGATATAGGCAGTTCACTGAGTCACAGTGAGACGTGCCTGTGTTTGTTTGTGTGTGTGTCATGTTATAGGCTGAGATATGCATCACTGTGAGCCGTGTGTGTGTGTGTCTGTGTGCCACTATAGGCAGTTCATTAAGTCTCATTGATATGTGTGTATGTGTGTTTGGTATAGGCTCTGAATTCAGTCAGAGTGTGCCATTTATGTGTGTGTGTGTGTTGTATAGGCTGTGTATTCTTTCAAAGTGACTTTTTTGTGTGTGTTTGTGCAGTGATAGAATGAGCATTGAACCATAGTGAGCCATCTGTGTGTGGGTGTGCTCCTTTAGATTGTGCATCAAATCACACTGAGGCATGGGTGAGTTTGTGCTGGAATAGGCTGTGAATAAGCTCAAAATGATCTGTGTGTGTGTGTGTGCGTGCTGGTACAGGCTAGACCATACAGTCACAGTGAACCATGTGAGCATGTCTGTGTGTGTAATGGTATGGGCTGTGTATAAAGTTACAGTGAAGTCCGTGGTCTGTGTGTGCTGAAATGGGCTGGGCAATTTGTCAAAATGAGAGGTGTGTGTGTGTGTGTTTCTGCTGTTATAGGATGTGCATTGAGTCACAGTGACCATGCATGTGTGCATGTCTGTGTGTGCCCTTATAGGCTGTGAATTGACACAGTAAGCATTGTTGTGTGTATGTATCATGTGTTGTGCTATAGGCTGTGCATTCAATCACAGTAAGCCATGTGAATGTGTGTTTGCTTGTAGTGGGTGTGATTTGAGGCAGTGTGCCGTTTGTGTGTGTGTGTGTGTGTGTGTGTGTTGGTATAGGCTGTGTATTGAATCACAGTGAGTGTGTGTATGCATGTGTGTCTCTGTGTGTGTGCTGGAATAGGCTGTGCACTGAGGACCAGGGAGCTGTGCATGTGTGTGCCTGCTGACATGGGATGGGTTTTGAGTCAAATGGAGCCCTCCGTGTGTGTGTGTGAGTGTGTGTGTTCTGCAATAGGCTGTGCATTGAGGACCAGGGAGCTGTGCATGTGTGTGTGTGCTGACATGGGTTGGGCTTTGAGTCAATTGGAGCCGTGTGTGTGTGTGTGTGTGTGTGTGTGTTCTGGTATAGTTTGGGCACTGAATCACAGTGAGCTTTGTATAAGTGTCTGTGTGTGTTTGGGTGTGCTGGAATCAGCTGTGCATTGAATCACATTAATCCTTGTGTGTGTGTGTGTGTGTGTGTGTGTGTTTGTATGTGCTGGTCTAGGCTCTGCGTGGAGTCATAATGAGCCATGCATTTGTTTGTGTGTGTGTGTTTGCTGGTATGGTTTGTGCTTTGAATCAATGTGAGACCTATGTGTGTCAATGTGTGTGTCGTTGTCCAGGTATATGTTGTGCATTGAGTCAAATTGATACATGTGTGTCCCTGCCTTTGTGTGTGTTTGTTGTTATGGGTTGTGCATTGAGTCACAGGGAAAGGTGTCCACGTTTGAGTGTGTGCTGGAATGGGCTGTGCATTGAGGCACATTGAGCCATGTTTGGTGTTTGTGTGCTGTTATAGGTTGTGCTCTGAGATAGAGTGAGCTGAATCTGTGTGTGTGTGTGTGTGTGTGTGCTGCTATACATTGTGCATTGAGTCACAATGACCATGTGTGCGGTGATGTGGTATAGGCTGTTCATTGAGTCACATTGATCCGTCACTGTGTGTGTTTTTTGTTGTTGTAGGCGGAGCATTGACTCATTGTGAGATGTGATTGCGAGTGCGGTAGTATAAGCTGTGAATTGAGACACACTGAGTCATGTGTGTGTTTGTGTATGTACTGTTTTGGGCTGTTCATTGAGTCACCGTGAGCTGTGTGTTTATTTGTGTGTGTTGTCATAGGAAGTGCATTGAGTCACAGTGAGATATGGGTGTGTGTGTGTGTGTGTGTGTGTGTGTTCTGGTTAATGTTGTGCACTGAGTCACAATGAGATATGTGTGTGTGTCTGTGTGTGCTGTATACGCTGAGCATTGAGTCACTGTCAGGTGTGTGTTTCTGCTGCTATAGGCTGTGCATGAAGTCTCATTGATAGGTGTGTGTTTGTGTGTGTGTGTCTGTGTGGTATAGGGTCTGCATTAAGTCAGAGTGTGCCATTTATGTGTGTGTGTGGCTGTGTGGGTATAGGCTGTGCATTCTTTTAAAGAGTCATTTTTGTGTGTGTTTGTGCACTTATAGACTGCATTGAACCATAGTTAGCCATTTGTGTGTGGGTGTGCTGTTTTAGATTGTGCATTGACTCACACTGAGCCATATGTGTGTTTCACTGTGTGGTGGAATAGGCTGTGAATGAATTCAAAATGAGCTGTGTGTGCCTGTGTCTGCTGGTAACAGGCTGAGCATACAGTCACAGTGAATCATGTGATCATGTCGGTGTGTGTAATGGTATGGATTGTGCATTGAGTTACACTGAAGAACGTGTGTCTGTGGGTCCTGGAATGAGATTGGGAATTTGTCAAAGTGAGAGGTGTGTGTGTTTGTGTGTGTTCTGCTGTTATAGAATGTGAATTGAGTCACAGTGACCATGCATGTGTGTTTCTCTCTGTGTGGTCTTATAGGCTGGGAACTGACACTGTGAGCGTTTTTGTGTGTATATTGCATGTGTTCTGGTATAGACTGTTCATTGAATCACAGTAAGCCATGTGTGTGTGTGTTGGCTGGTAGTGGGTGTGAGTTGAGGCACAGTGAGCCATTTGTGTGTGTGTGTGTGTGTTCTGGTTAATGCAGTGCACTGAGTCACAATTAGGTGTATATGTGCATCTGTGTGAGTTGTATATGCTGAGCATGGAGTCACTGGGAGGTGTGTGTTTGTGCTGCTATTGGCTGTGCATTAACTCTAATTGATACATGTGTATTTGTGTGTGTGTGTGTGTCTGTGTGGTATAAGCTCTGCACTAGGTCATAGTGTGCCATTTTGCGTGTTTGTGGGGGTGTTGGTATAGGTAGGGCATTGTTTCAAAGTGGCTTTTTTGTGTGTTTCTGAAATTAGAGTCTGTGCATTGAACCATAGTTTGCCATCTGTGTGTGGGTGTGCTGTTTTAGACTGTGCATTGACTCACACTGAGCCATGTGTGTGTTTCTCTGTGTGGTGGAATAGGCTGTGAATGAATTCAAAATGAGCTGTGTGTGTCTGTGTCTGCTGGTACAGGCTGAGCATACAGTCACAGTGAACCACATGAGCATGTCTGTGTGCGTAATGGTATGGACTGGGCATTGAGTTACAGTGAAGTCCGTGTGTCTGTGTTTCCTGGAATGGGCTTGGCAATATGTCAAAGTGAGAGGGGTGTGTGTGTGTGTGTGTGTGTCTGCTGTTATAGAATGTTAATTGACTCACAGTGACCATGCATGTGTGTGTGTCTGTGTGTGCTCTTATAGGCTGTGAATTGACACAGTGAGCGTTTTTGGGTATATGTCTCGTGTGTTCTGGTATAGGCTGTGCATTGAATTACAGTAAGCCGTGTGAGTCTGTGTTTGCTGGTAGAGGGTGTGAGTTGAGGCACAGTGAGCCATTTGTGTTTGTGTGTGCTGGTATCGGCTGTGCAATGAATCACATTAATCCTTGTGTGTGTTTGTTTGTGCTAGTGTAGGCTTGTCCTGGAGTAGTAATCAGCCATGACTTTGTTTGTGTGTGTGTGTTTGTGGTATGGTTTGGGTATTAAATCAATGTGAGCTTTGTGTGTGTCAATGTGGGTTTCGGTGTCCAGGTATATGCTGTGCATTGGGTCAGATTGATACATGTGTGTCCGTGTTTTTGTGTGTGTTTGCTGTTATGGGTTGTGCATTGAGTCACAGGGAGAGGTGTCCACGTTTGTGTGTGTCCTGGTATGGGCTGTGCATTGAGGCACAATGAGCCAAGTTTGGTGTTTGTGAGCTGTTATAGGCTGTGCTCTGAGTAACAGTGAGCTGTATTGTTGTGTGTGTGTGTGTCTGGGTGCGCTGCTATACACTGTGCATTGCATCACAGTGAACATGCGTTTGTGTTTGTTGGTGTGGTGGTATAGGCTCTTTATTTTGTCACACTGATCCATCGATGTGTGGGTTAATTGTAGTTGTAGGCTGAGCATTGACTCACTGTGAGGGGTGTTTGTGAGTGTGGTTGTATAAGGTGTGCACTGAGACAAAATGAGCCGTGTGTGTTTATGTATGTACTATTATGGGCTGTGCATCGAGTGAGCGTGAGCTGTGTGTTTCTTTGTGTGTGTTGTTATAGGAAGTGCATTGAATCCCAGTGAGCCATGGGAGTGTGTGTGTGTGTTCTGGTTTAAGCTGTGCACTGAATCACAATGAGGTGTGTGTGTGTGTGTTTTGTGTGCTGTATATGCTGATCATGTAGTCACTGTGAGGTGTATGTTTGTGCTGCTATAGGCTGTGCTTTTAGTCTCATTGATACGTGTGTGTGTGTCTGTGGTATAGGCTCTTCATTAGGTCAGAGTGTGCCTTTATATGTGTGTGTGAGTGTGTTTGTATAGGGTGCATTCTTTCAAAGTGGATTTTTTATGTATGTTGGTGCACTTATAGACTTGCATTGAAACTTAGTTAACTATCTGTGTGTTGGTGTGCTGTTTTAGATTGTGCATTGAGTCACACTGAATGATGAGTGTTTCTGTGTGTGCTGGAATAGGCTGTGAATGAATTCAAAATGAGCTGTGTGTGCACGTGTGTGTGTGCTGGTCCAGCCTGAGCATAAACTGACAGTGAACCATGTGAGCATGTCTGTGTGTGTAATGGTATGGGCTGTGCATTAAGTCACAGTGAAGTCCATGTGTCTGTGTGTGCTGCAATGGGCTGGGCAATTTGTCAAAGTGAGAGCCGTGTGTGTGTGTGTGTGTGTGTGTTTCTGCTGTTAGAGGATGTGCTTTGAGTCACAGTGACCATGCAGTATGTGTGTCTCTGTGTGCATTCATAGGTTGTGACTTGTCACAGTGAGCGTTTTTGTGTGTATGTACCATGTGTTCTGGTATAGGCTGTTCATTGAATCGCAGTAAGACATGTGAGAGTGTGTTTGCTGGTGGTGGGAGTGAGTTGAGGCACAGTGAGCCGTTTGTGTGTGTTTGTGTATTGGTATGGGCTGTGTATTGAGCTACAGTGGGAGTGTGTATGTGTGTGTTTGTGGGTGTGTGCTGGACTAGGCTGTGCATTGAGGACCATGGAGCTGTGCATGTGTGTGTTTGCTGACATGGGATGGACTGTGAGTCAAATGGAGCCATGTGTGTGTGTGGGAGGGAGGTGGTTTTCTAGTATACGTTGGGCATTGAATCACAGAGAACTTTGTATAAGTGTCTGTGTGTGTTTGTGTGGGCTGCAATTGGCTGTGCATTGAGTCACATTAATCCTTGTGTGGTATGGTCTGTGCATTGAGGCACAATGAGCCGAGTTTGATGTTTGTGTGCTGTTATAGGCTGTGCTCTGAGTATCAGTGAGCTGTATTGTTGTGTTTATGTGTGTGTGTGTGCTGGGATAGGCTCTTCCTAGAGTCATAATGAGCCATGCATCTGTTTGTGTGTGTGTGTTTGCTGGTATGGTTTGTGCATTGAATCAATCTGAGTATTGTGTGTGTCAAAGTGCGTGTCCTTGTCCAGGTATAGGCTGTGCATTGAGTCATATTGATCTATGTGTCTCCGTGTATTTGTGTGTGTTTGCTGTTATGGGTTGTGCATTGAGCCACAGGGAGAGGTTTCCACCTTTGTGTGTGTGCTGGTATGGGCTGTGCATTGAGGCACATTGAGCCATGTTTGGAATTTGTGTGCTTTTAAAGGCAGTGCTATGAGTAAGAGTGGGCTGAATCTGTGTGTGTGTGTGTGTGTGTGTGTGTGCTGCTATACACTCTGAATTGAGTCACAGTGAACATGCGTGTGTGTTGTTGTGGGGGTATAGGCTGTTTACTGAGTCACATTCATCTGTCGCTGTGTGGGTTCTTTGTTGTTGTAGGCTGAGCATTGACTCACTGAGCGGTGTGATTGTGAGTGCACTAGTATAAGCTGTGCATTGAGTCACAGTGAGCCATATGTGTGTTTGAGTATGTACTATTATGAAATGTGCATTTAGTCACAGTGAGCTGTGTGTTTATACGTGTGTGCTGTTATAAAAGTGTAATGAGGCACAGTGAGCCATGTGTGTGTGTGAGTGTGTTTGTTATGGTTAATGCTGTGCACTGAGTCCCAATGAGGTGTGTGTGTGTGTCTGTGTGAGCTGTATACGCTGAGCATCGAGTCACTGTGAGGTGTGTGTTGGTGCTGCCATTGGCTGTGCATTAACTCTAATTGATACATGTGTATTTGTGTGTGTGTGTGTCTGTGTGGTATAGGCGCTGCATTAGGTCATAGTGTGCCATTTTTGCGTGTTTGTGTGTGTGTTGTTGTAGGCTGTGCATTGTTTCAAAGTGGCTTTTTTGCGTGTGTTTGAGCACATAGAGACTGTGCATTGAACCATAGTTAGCCATCTGTGTGTGGGTGTGCTGTTTTAGATTGTGCATTGACTCACACTGAGCCATGTGTGTGTTTCTCTGTGTGGTGGAATAGGCTGCGAATGAATTCAAAATGAGCTGTGTGTGTCTGTGTCTGCTGGTACAGGCTGAGCATACAGTCACAGTGAACCACATGAGCATGTCTGTGTGTGTAATGGTATGGACTGGGCATTGAGTTACAATGAAGTCAGTGTGTCTGTGTTTCCTGGAATGGGCTTGGCAATATGTCAAAGTGATAGGTGTGTGTGTGTGTGTGTGCATGTGTGTCTGTTTCTGCTGTTATAGGTTGTGAATTGAGTCACAGTGACCATGCATGTGTGTGTGCCTGTGTGTGCTCTTATAGGCTGTGAATTGACACAGTGAGAGTCTTTGTGTGTTTGTCTCATGTGTTCTGGTATAAGCTGTGCATTGAATCACAGTAAGCCGTGTGAGTGTGTGATTGCTGGTAGTGGGTGTGAGTTGAGGCACAGTGAGCCGTTTGTGTGTGTGTGTGTGTTGGTAGAGGCTGTTTATTGAGTCACAGTGGGTGTGTATGCATGTGTGTGTATTTGTGTGCTTGAATAGGCTGTGCATTGAGGACCAGGGAGCTGTGTATGTGTGCATGTGCTGACATGGGTTGGGCTTTGAGTCAAATGGAGCCATGTGTGTGTGTGTGTGTTCTGTTATAGGTTGGGCATTGAATCACTGTGAGGTGTGTATAAATGTCTGTTTGTGTTTGTGTGTGCTGGAATCGGTTGTGCATTGAGTCACATGAATCTTTGTGTGTGTGTATTTGTGTGTGTGTGTTTGTGTGTGCTGGTATAGGCTCTGCATGGAGTCATAATGAGCCGTGCATGTGTTTATGTGTGTGTGTTTGCTGGTATGGTTTGTGGATTAAATCAATGTGAGCCTTGTGTGTGTCAATGTGTGTGTCGGTGTCCAGGTATATGCTGTTCATTGAGTCGGATTGATACATCTTTGTCCGTGTGTTTGTGTGTGATTGCTGTTATGGGTTGTGCCTTGTGTCACACGGAGAGATGTCCAGGTTTGTGTGTGTCCTGGTATGGGCTGTGCCGAGGCACAATGAGCCGAGTTTGATGTTTGTGTGCTGTTATAGGCTGTGCTCTGAGTATCAGTGAGCTGTATTGTTGTGTGTGTGTGTGTGTGTGTGTGTGTGTTGCTCTACACTGTGCATTGAGTCACAGTGAACATGCGTTTGTGTTTGTTGGTTTGGTGGTATTGTCTCTTTGTTTTGTCAAACTGATCCGTCGATGTGTGGGTTAATTGAAGTTGTAGGCTGAGTATTGACTCACTGTGAGGTGTGTTTGTGAGTGTGGTTTCATAAGGTGTTCATTGAGACAAAGTGAGCCATGTGTGTGTTTGCATATGTACTATTATGGGCTGTGCATCGAGTCAGAATGAGCTGCGTGTTCATTTGTGTGTGCTGTTATAGGAAGTGCATTGAATCCCAGTGAGCCATGGTTGTGTGTGTGTGTGTTCCGGTTTATGCCTTTTTCTGAGTCACAATGAGATGTGTGTGTGTTTCTATGTGTGCTGTATATGCTGAGCATTTAGTCACTGTGAGGTGTATGTTTGTGCTGCTATAGGCTGTGCTTTTAGTCTCATTGATATGTGTGTGTGTGTGTGTGTGTGTCTGTGGTATAGGCTCTTCATTAGGTCAGAGTGTGTCATTTATATGTGTGTGTGGGTGTGTTTTTATAGGGTGCATTCGTTCAAAGTGGATTTTTATGTGTGTTTGTGCACTTCTAGACTGTGCTTTGAAACATAGCCGTCTGTGTGTGGGTGTGCTGTGTTAGATTGTGCATTGAGTCACACTGAATGATAAGTGCGTTTCTGTGTGTGCTGGAATAGGCTGTGAATGAATTCAAAATGAGCTGTGTGTGTGTTTGTGTGTGTGTGTTGGTACAGGCTGAGCATACAGTCCCAGTGAACCATGTGAGCATGTCTGTGTGTGTAATGTTATGGGCTGTGCATTAAGTTTCAGTGAAGTCCATGTGTCTGTGTGTGCTGCAATGGGCTGGGCAATTTGTGAAAGTGAGAGTCAGGTGTATGTGTGTGTTTCTGCTGTTATAGGATGTGCATTGAGTCACAGTTACCATGCAGTGTGTGTGTCTCTGTGTGCATTCATAGGCAGTGAATTGTCACAGTGATCGTTTTTGTGTGTATGTATCATGTATTGTGATAGAGGCTGTACATTGAATCACAATAAGACATTTGAGAGTGTGTTTGCTGGTGGTGGGTGTGAGTTGAGGCACAGTGAGCCGTTTGTGTGTGTTTGTGTATTGGTATGGGCTGTGTATTGAGCTACAGTGGGAGTGTGTATGTGTGTGTTTGTGGGTGTGTGTTCGACTAGGCTGTGCATTGAGGGTCATGGAGCTGTGCATGTGTGTGTGTGCTGACATGGGTTGGACTGTGAGTCAAATGGAGCCATGTGTGTGTGGGGGAGGGAGTTGGTATTCTAGTATACATTGTGCATTGAATCAGAGTGAACCTTGTATAAGTGTGTGTGTTTGAGTGGGCTGCAATCGGCTGTGCATTGAGTCACAATAATCCTTGTGTGTGTGTGTGTGTGTGTGTGTGTGTCTGTTTGTGCTGGGATAGGCACTACCTAGAGGCATAATGAGCCATACATCTGTTTGTGTGTATGTGTTTGCTGGTATGGTTTGTGCATTGAATCAATGTGAGCCTTGGGGGTGTCAAAGTGTTTGTCAGTGTCCAGGTATATGCTGTGCATTGAGTCAAATTGATCCATGTGTCTCCGTGTGTTTGTGTGTGTTTGCTGTTATGGGTTGTGCATTGAGCCACAGGGAGAGGTTTCCACGTTTGTGTGTGTGCCGTGTTTGGTGTCTGTGTGCTCTTCTAGGCTCTGATCTAACAGTGAGCTGTATCTGTGTGTGTGTGTGCTGCTTTACACTGTGCATTGAGTCTCAGTGAGCATGCGTGTGTGTTTGTGTGTGTTGGTGTGGTTGTATAGGTTGTTCATTGAGTCACATTGATCCGGCACTGTGTGTGTTTTTTGTTGTTGTAGGCTGAGCATTGTCTCATTGTGAGGTGTTTTTCTGAGTGTGTTAGTATAAGCTGTGCATTGAGACACAGTGAGTCATGTGTGTGTTTGTGTATGCACTATTATGGGCTCTGCATTTAGTCACAGTGAACTGTGTGTTTATATTTTGTGTGCTGTTATAGGAAGTGCATTGAGACACAGTGAGCCATATGTGTGTGTGTGTGTGTGTGTGTGTGTGCTGGTATAGGCTGTGCTTTGATGACAGTTATCAGTGTTTGTGTGTTTGTGTGTGTGTTGGTATAGGCTGAGAATTGAGTCACAGTGAAAATGCATTTGTGTTTAGGTGTGTCCCAGGGAGCCGAATATATTTTTCTGTGTGTGCGTGTGTGTCTGTATGCTGGTATAGGCTGTGAATTGCATAACGGTGAGCCATACATGTGTGTGTGTGTGTGTGTGTGTGCTCTTATAGACTGTGCCTTGAGTCACAGTGAGGGTGTTTCTATGTATGTGTGTGGGTACGTGTTTTCTGGTATAGGCTGTGCATTGAAACTCTGTGAGCCGTGTGTGTGCCTGAGTGCGGGTACAGGGTGTGAGTTGAGGCACCATGAGCCATAAGTGTGTGTGTTGGTGTAGGCTGCATTGAGTCTTAGTGAACTGTCTGTGTGTGTGTGTGTTGCCTGAATATGCTGTGCATTTAGTCACAGTGAGCCATGTGTATGCGTGTGTGTGATTGTCTGTGTGGTAAGATGTGCATTGAGTCACAGTGAGTAGTGTATGTGTGTTTGTGCCAGTATAGGCTGTGCATAGTCATAATTAGCCGTGTGTGTGTGTGTGCTGGTATAGGATGCTCACTGAGCCACACTGAGTGGTGTGTGTGTGTGTTTTTCTATAGCTTGAGTATAGACTATCAAAGAGAGGTGTGTGTGTGTGTGTGTGTCTGTGTACGAAGGTATAGGTGGTGCACTGAGTCACAGTGAGCCGTGCATGTGTGTGTGTGTGTGTGCTGATATAGGCAGTTCACTGAGTCACAGTGAGACGTGCCTGTGTTTGTTTGTGTGTGTGTCATGTTATAGGCTGAGATATGCATCACTGTGAGCCGTGTGTGTGTGTGTCTGTGTGCCACTATAGGCAGTTCATTAAGTCTCATTGATATGTGTGTATGTGTGTTTGGTATAGGCTCTGAATTCAGTCAGAGTGTGCCATTTATGTGTGTGTGTGTGTTGTATAGGCTGTGTATTCTTTCAAAGTGACTTTTTTGTGTGTGTTTGTGCAGTGATAGAATGAGCATTGAACCATAGTGAGCCATCTGTGTGTGGGTGTGCTCCTTTAGATTGTGCATCAAATCACACTGAGGCATGGGTGAGTTTGTGCTGGAATAGGCTGTGAATAAGCTCAAAATGATCTGTGTGTGTGTGTGTGCGTGCTGGTACAGGCTAGACCATACAGTCACAGTGAACCATGTGAGCATGTCTGTGTGTGTAATGGTATGGGCTGTGTATAAAGTTACAGTGAAGTCCGTGGTCTGTGTGTGCTGAAATGGGCTGGGCAATTTGTCAAAATGAGAGGTGTGTGTGTGTGTGTTTCTGCTGTTATAGGATGTGCATTGAGTCACAGTGACCATGCATGTGTGCATGTCTGTGTGTGCCCTTATAGGCTGTGAATTGACACAGTAAGCATTGTTGTGTGTATGTATCATGTGTTGTGCTATAGGCTGTGCATTCAATCACAGTAAGCCATGTGAATGTGTGTTTGCTTGTAGTGGGTGTGATTTGAGGCAGTGTGCCGTTTGTGTGTGTGTGTGTGTGTGTGTGTGTTGGTATAGGCTGTGTATTGAATCACAGTGAGTGTGTGTATGCATGTGTGTCTCTGTGTGTGTGCTGGAATAGGCTGTGCACTGAGGACCAGGGAGCTGTGCATGTGTGTGCCTGCTGACATGGGATGGGTTTTGAGTCAAATGGAGCCCTCCGTGTGTGTGTGTGAGTGTGTGTGTTCTGCAATAGGCTGTGCATTGAGGACCAGGGAGCTGTGCATGTGTGTGTGTGCTGACATGGGTTGGGCTTTGAGTCAATTGGAGCCGTGTGTGTGTGTGTGTGTGTGTGTGTGTTCTGGTATAGTTTGGGCACTGAATCACAGTGAGCTTTGTATAAGTGTCTGTGTGTGTTTGGGTGTGCTGGAATCAGCTGTGCATTGAATCACATTAATCCTTGTGTGTGTGTGTGTGTGTGTGTGTGTGTTTGTATGTGCTGGTCTA